>NW_026989378.1:0-79056 GCF_030222135.1 Aotus nancymaae
GCCCATTACCGCATATGGAAGAAACAGCAGTAAGCACAGGGAAATATCTGCTTCTAAATCCAAAACGCAGCTATCTAACAGAACGGTTGTCAATGTGTGCACTCAACTTCCAGAGTTAAACCCGTGTGTGGATTCAGCAGTCTGCAAACACTTTCTCTGCAGAGTCCCAAAACAGGCGTTTTCAGCCCATTACCGGCATATGGAAGAAACAGCAGTAAGCACAGGGAAATATCTGCTTCTAAATCCAAAACGCAGCTATCTAACAGAACGGTTGTCAATGTGTGCACTCAACTTCCAGAGTTAAACCCGTGTGTGGATTCAGCATTCTGCAAACACTTTCTCTGCAGAGTCCCAAAACAGGCGTTTTCAGCCCATTACCGGCATATGGAAGAAACAGCAGTAAGCACAGGGAAATATCTGCTTCTAAATAAAAAACGCAGCTACCTAACAGAACGGTTGTCAATGTGTGCACTCAACTTCCAGAGTTAAACCGGTGTGTGGATTCAGCAGTCTGCAAACACTTTCTCTGCAGAGTCCCAAAACAGGCGTTTTCAGCCCATAACCGGCATATGGAAGAAACAGCAGTAAGCACAGGGAAATATCTGCTTCTAAATCCAAAACGCAGCTATCTAAAAGAATGGTTGTCAATGTGTGCACTCAACTTCCAGAGTTAAACCGGTGTGTGGATTCAGCAGTCTGCAAACACTTTCTCTGCAGAGTCCCAAAACAGTCGTTTTCAGCCCATTACCGGCATATGGAAGAAACAGCAGTACGCACAGGGAAATATCTGCTTCTAAATCCAAAACACAGCTATCTAACAGGACGGTTGTCAATGTGTGCACTCAACTTCCAGAGTTAAACCCGTGTGTGGATTCAGCAGTCTGCAAACACTTTCTCTGCAGAGTCCCAAAACAGGCTTTTTCAGCCCATTACCGGCATATGGAAGAAACAGCAGTAAGCACAGGGAAATATCTGCTTCTAAATCCAAAACGCAGCTACCTAACAGAACGGTTGTCAATGTGTGCACTCAACTTCCAGAGTTAAACCCGTGTGTGGATTCAGCAGTCTGCAAACACTTTCTCTGCAGAGTCCCAAAACAGGCGTTTTCAGCCCATTACCGGCATATGGAAGAAACAGCAGTAAGCACAGGGAAATATCTGCTTCTAAATCCAAAACGCAGCTTTCTAACAGAACGGTTGTCAATGTGTGCACTCAACTTCCAGAGTTAAACCCGTGTGTGGATTCAGCAGTCTGCAAACACTTTCTCTGCAGAGTCCCAAAGCAGGCGTTTTCAGCCCATTACCGCATGTGGAAGAAACAGCAGTAAGCACAGGGAAATATCTGCTTCTAAATCCAAAACGCAGCTATCTAACAGAACGGTTGTCAATGTGTGCACTCTACTTCCAGAGTTAAACCCGTGTGTGGATTCAGCAGTCTGCAAACACTTTCTCTGCAGAGTCCCAAAACAGGCGTTTTCAGCCCATAACCGGCATATGGAAGAAACAGCAGTAAGCACAGGGAAATATCTGCTTCTAAATCCAAAACGCAGCTATCTAACAGAACGGTTGTCAATGTGTGCACTCAACTTCCAGAGTTAAACCCGTGTGTGGATTCAGCAGTCTGCAAACACTTTCTCTGCAGAGTCCCAAAACAGGCGTTTTCAGCCCATTACCGGCATATGGAAGAAATAGCAGTAAGCACAGGGAAATATCTGCTTCTAAATCCAAAACGCAGCTATCTAACAGAACGGTTGTCAATGTGTGCACTCAACTTCCAGAGTTAAACCCGTGTGTGGATTCAGCAGTCTGCAAACACTTTCTCTGCAGAGTCCCAAAACAGGCGTTTTCAGCCCATTACCGGCATATGGAAGAAACAGCAGTAAGCACAGGGAAATATCTGCTTCTAAATCCAAAACGCAGCTATCTAACAGAACGGTTGTCAATGTGTGCACTCAACTTCCAGAGTTACACCCGTGTGTGGATTCAGCAGTCTGCAAACTCTTTCTCTGCACAGTCCCAAAACAGGCGTTTTCAGCCCAATACCGGCATAGGGAAGAAACAGCAGTAAGCACAGGGAAATATCTGCTTCTAAATCCAAAACGCAGCTATCTAACAGAATGGTTGTCAAAGTGTGCACTCAACTTCCAGAGTTAAACCCGTGTGTGGATTCAGCAGTCTGCAAACACTTTCTCTGCAGAGTCCCAAAACAGGCGTTTTCAGCCCATTACCGGCATATGGAAGAAACAGCAGTAAGCACAGGGAAATATCTGCTTCTAAATCCAAAACGCAGCTATCTAACAGAACGGTTGTCAGTGTGTGCACTCTACTTCCAGAGTTAAACCCGTGTGTGGATTCAGCAGTCTGCAAACACTTTCTCTGCAGAGTCCCAAAACAGGCGTTTTCAGCCCATTACCGGCATATGGAAGAAACAGCAGTAAGCACAGGGAAATATCTGCTTCTAAATCCAAAACGCAGCTATCTAACAGAACGTTTGTCAATGTGTGCACTCAAATTCCAGAGGTAAACCTGTGTGTGGATTCAGCAGTCTGCAAACACTTTCTCTGCAGAGTCCCAAAACAGGCGTTTTCAGCCCATAACCGGCATATGGAAGAAACAGCAGTAAGCACAGGGAAATATCTGCTTCTAAATCCAAAACGCAGCTATCTAAAAGAACGGTTGTCAATGTGTGCACTCAACTTCCAGAGTTAAACCCGTGTGTGGATTCAGCAGTCTGCAAACACTTTCTCTGCAGAGTCCCAAAACAGGCGTTTTCAGCCCATTACCGGCATATGGAAGAAACAGCAGTAAACACAGGGAAATATCTGCTTCTAAATCCAAAACGTAGCTTTCTAACAGGACGGTTGTCAATGTGTGCACTCAACTTCCAGAGTTAAACCCGTGTGTGGATTCAGCAGTCTGCAAACACTTTCTCTGCAGAGTCCCAAAACAGGCGTTTTCAGCCCATTACCGGAATATGGAAGAAACAGCAGTAAGCACAGGGAAATATCTGCTTCTAAATCCAAAACGCAGCTATCTAACAGAACGGTTGTCAATGTGTGCACTCAACTTCCAGAGTTAAAGCCGTGTGTGGATTCAGCAGTCTGCAAACACTTTCTCTGCAGAGTCTCAAAACAGGCGTTTTCAGCCCATTACCGGCATATGGAAGAAACAGCAGTAAGCACAGGGAAATATCTGCTTCTAAATCCAAAACGCAGCTATCTAACAGAACGGTTGTCAATGTGTGCACTCAACTTCCAGAGTTAAACCCGTGTGTGGATTCAGCATTCTGCAAACACTTTCTCTGCAGAGTCCCAAAACAGGCGTTTTCAGTCCATTACCGGCATATGGAAGAAACAGCAGTAAGCACAGGGAAATATCTGCTTCTAAATCCAAAACGCAGCTACCTAACAGAACGGTTGTCAATGTGTGCACTCAACTTCCAGAGTTAAACCGGTGTGTGGATTCAGCAGTCTGCAAACACTTTCTCTGCAGAGTCCCAAAACAGTCGTTTTCAGCCCATTACCGGCATATGGAAGAAACAGCAGTAAGCACAGGGAAATATCTGCTTCTAAATCCAAAACGCAGCTATCTAACAGGACGGTTGTCAATGTGTGCACTCAACTTCCAGAGTTAAACCCGTGTGTGGATTCAGCAGTCTGCAAACACTTTCTCTGCAGAGTACCAAAACAGGCGTTTTCAGCCCATTACCGGCATATGGAAGAAACAGCAGTAAGCACAGGGAAATATCTGCTACTAAATCCAAAACGCAGCTATCTAACAGAACGGTTGTCAATGTGTGCACTCTACTTCCAGAGTTAAACCCGTGTTTGGATTCAGCAGTCTGCAAACAGTTTCTCTGCAGAGTCCCAAAACAGGCGTTTTCAGCCCATTACCGGCATATGGAAGAAACAGCAGTAAGCACAGGGAAATATCTGCTTCTAAATCCAAAACGCAGCTATCTAACAGAACGGTTGTCAATGTGTGCACTCAACTTCCAGAGTTAAAGCCGTGTGTGGATTCAGCAGTCTGCAAACATTTTCTCTGCAGAGTCCCAAAACAGGCGTTTTCAGCCCATAACCGGCATATGGAAGAAACAGCAGTAAGCACACGAAATATCTGCTTCTAAATCCAATACGCAGCTTTCTAACAGGACGGTTGTCAATGTGTGCACTCAACTTCCAGAGTTAAACACGTGTGTGGATTCAGCAGTCTGCAAACACTTTCTCTGCAGAGTCCCAAAACAGGCGTTTTCAGCCCATTACCGGCATATGGAAGAAACAGCAGTAAGCACAGGGAAATATCTGCTTCTAAATCCAAAACGCAGCTATCTAACAGAACGGTTGTCAATGTGTGCACTCAACTTCCAGAGTTAAACCCGTGTGTGGATTCAGCAGTCTGCAAACACTTTCTCTGCAGAGTCCCAAAACAGGCGTTTTCAGCCCATTACCGGCATATGGAAGAAACAGCAGTAAGCACAGGGAAATATCTGCTTCTAAATCCAAAACGCAGCTATCTAACAGAACGGTTGTCAATGTGTGCACTCAACTTCCAGAGTTAAACCCCTGTGTGGATTCAGCAGTCTGCAAACACTTTCTCTGCAGAGTCCCAAAACAGGCGTTTTCAGCCCGTTACCGGCATATGGAAGAAACAGCAGTAAGCACAGGGAAATATCTGCTTCTAAATCCAAAACGCAGCTATCTAACAGAACGGTTGTCAATGTGTGCACTCAACTTCCAGAGTTAAACCCGTGTGTGGATTCAGCAGTCTGCAAACACTTTCTCTGCAGAGTCCCAAAACAGGCGTTTTCAGCCCATTACCGGCATATGGAAGAAACAGCAGTAAGCACAGGGAAATATCTGCTTCTAAATCCAAAACGCAGCTATCTAACAGAACGGTTGTCAATGTGTGCACTCAACTTCCAGAGTTAAACCCGTGTGTGGATTCAGCAGTCTGCAAACACTTTCTCTGCAGAGTCCCAAATAAGGCGTTTTCAGCCCATTACCGGCATATGGAAGAAACAGCAGTAAACACAGGGAAATATCTGCTTCTAAATCCAAAACGTAGCTTTCTAACATGACGGTTGTCAATGTGTGCACTCAACTTCCAGAGTTAAACCCGTGTGTGGATTCAGCAGTCTGCAAACACTTTCTCTGCAGAGTACCAAAACAGGCGTTTTCAGCCCATTACCGGCATATGGAAGAAACAGCAGTAAGCACAGGGAAATATCTGCTTCTAAATCCAAAACGCAGCTATCTAACAGAACGGTTGTCAATGTGTGCACTCAACTTCCAGAGTTAAACCCCTGTGTGGATTCAGCAGTCTGCAAACACTTTCTCTGCAGAGTCCCAAAACAGGCGTTTTCAGCCCATTACCGGCATATGGAAGAAACAGCAGTAAGCACAGGGAAATATCTGCTTCTAAATCCAAAACGCAGCTATCTAACAGAACGGTTGTCAATGTGTGCACTCAACTTCCAGAGTTAAACCCGTGTGTGGATTCAGCATTCTGCAAACACTTTCTCTGCAGAGTCCCAAAACAGGCGTTTTCAGCCCATTACCGGCATATGGAAGAAACAGCAGTAAGCACAGGGAAATATCTGCTTCTAAATCCAAAACGCAGCTACCTAACAGAACGGTTGTCAATGTGTGCACTCAACTTCCAGAGTTAAACCGGTGTGTGGATTCAGCAGTCTGCAAACACTTTCTCTGCAGAGTCCCAAAACAGTCGTTTTCAGCCCGTTACCGGCATATGGAAGAAACAGCAGTAAGCACAGGGAAGTATCTGCTTCTAAATCCAAAACACAGCTATCTAACAGGACGGTTGTCAATGTGTGCACTCAACTTCCAGAGTTAAACCCGTGTGTGGATTCAGCAGTCTGCAAACACTTTCTCTGCAGAGTCCCAAAACAGGCGTTTTCAGCCCATTACCGGCCTAAGGAAGAAACAGCAGTAAGCCCAGGGAAATATCTGCTTCTAAATCCAAAACGAAGCTATGTAACAGAACGGTTGTCAATGTGTGCACTCAACTTCCAGAGTTAAACCCGTGTGTGGATTCAGCAGTCTGCAAACACTTTCTCTGCAGTGTCCCAAAACAGGCGTTTTCAGCCCATTACCGGCATATGGAAGAAACAGCAGTAAGCACAGGGAAATATCTGCTTCTAAATCCAAAACGCAGCTATCTAACAGAACGGTTGTCAATGTGTGCACTATACATCCAGAGTTAAACCCGTGTGTGGATTCAGCAGTCTGCAAACACTTTCTCTGCACAGTCCCAAAACAGGCGTTTTCAGCCCATTACCGGGATATGGAAGAAACAGCAGTAAGCACAGGGAAATATCTGCTTCTAAATCCAAAACGCTGCTATCTAACAGAACGGTTGTCAATGTGTGCACTCAAATTCCAGAGGTAAACCTGTGTGTGGATTCAGCAGTCTGCAAACATTTTCTCTGCAGAGTCCCAAAACAGGCGTTTTCAGCCCATTACCGGAATATGGAAGAAACTGCAGTAAGCACACGAAATATCTGCTTCTAAATCCAAAACGCAGCTATCTAAAAGAACGGTTGTCAATGTGTGCACTCAACTTCCAGAGTTAAACCCGTGTGTGGATTCAGCAGTCTGCAAACACTTTCTGTGCAGAGTCCCAAAACAGGCGTTATCAGCCCATTACCGGCATATGGAAGAAACAGCAGTAAGCACAGGGAAATATCTGCTTCTAAATCCAAAACGCAGCTATCTAACAGAACGGTTGTCAATGTGTGCACTCAACTTCCAGAGTTAAAGCCGTGTGTGGATTCAGCAGTCTGCAAACACTTTCTCTGCAGAGTCCCAAAACAGGCGTTTTCAGCCCATTACCGGCATATGGAAGAAACAGCAGTAAGCACAGGGAAATATCTGCTTCTAAATCCAAAACGCAGCTATCTAACAGAACGGTTGTCAATGTGTGCACTCAACTTCCAGAGTTAAAGCCGTGTGTGGATTCAGCAGTCTGCAAACATTTTCTCTGCAGAGTCCCAAAACAGGCGTTTTCAGCCCATAACCGGCATATGGAAGAAACAGCAGTAAGCACACGAAATATCTGCTTCTAAATCCAATACGCAGCTTTCTAACAGGACGGTTGTCAATGTGTGCACTCAACTTCCAGAGTTAAACACGTGTGTGGATTCAGCAGTCTGCAAACACTTTCTCTGCAGAGTCCCAAAACAGGCGTTTTCAGCCCATTACCGGCATATGGAAGAAACAGCAGTAAGCACAGGGAAATATCTGCTTCTAAATCCAAAACGCAGCTATCTAACAGAACGGTTGTCAATGTGTGCACTCAACTTCCAGAGTTAAACCCGTGTGTGGATTCAGCAGTCTGCAAACACTTTCTCTGCAGAGTCCCAAAACAGGCGTTTTCAGCCCATTACCGGCATATGGAAGAAACAGCAGTAAGCACAGGGAAATATCTGCTTCTAAATCCAAAACGCAGCTATCTAACAGAACGGTTGTCAATGTGTGCACTCAACTTCCAGAGTTAAACCCCTGTGTGGATTCAGCAGTCTGCAAACACTTTCTCTGCAGAGTCCCAAAACAGGCGTTTTCAGCCCGTTACCGGCATATGGAAGAAACAGCAGTAAGCACAGGGAAATATCTGCTTCTAAATCCAAAACGCAGCTATCTAACAGAACGGTTGTCAATGTGTGCACTCAACTTCCAGAGTTAAACCCGTGTGTGGATTCAGCAGTCTGCAAACACTTTCTCTGCAGAGTCCCAAAACAGGCGTTTTCAGCCCATTACCGGCATATGGAAGAAACAGCAGTAAGCACAGGGAAATATCTGCTTCTAAATCCAAAACGCAGCTATCTAACAGAACGGTTGTCAATGTGTGCACTCAACTTCCAGAGTTAAACCCGTGTGTGGATTCAGCAGTCTGCAAACACTTTCTCTGCAGAGTCCCAAATAAGGCGTTTTCAGCCCATTACCGGCATATGGAAGAAACAGCAGTAAACACAGGGAAATATCTGCTTCTAAATCCAAAACGTAGCTTTCTAACAGGACGGTTGTCAATGTGTGCACTCAACTTCCAGAGTTAAACCCGTGTGTGGATTCAGCAGTCTGCAAACACTTTCTCTGCAGAGTACCAAAACAGGCGTTTTCAGCCCATTACCGGCATATGGAAGAAACAGCAGTAAGCACAGGGAAATATCTGCTTCTAATTCCAAAACGCAGCTATCTAACAGAACGGTTGTCAATGTGTGCACTCAACTTCCAGAGTTACACCCGTGTGTGGATTCAGCAGTCTGCAAACACTTTCTCTGCAGAGTCCCAAAACAGGCGTTTTCAGCCCATTACCGGCATATGGAAGAAACAGCAGTAAGCACAGGGAAATATCTGCTTCTAAATCCAAAACGCAGCTATCTAACAGAACGGTTGTCAATGTGTGCACTCAACTTCCAGAGTTAAACCCGTGTGTGGATTCAGCATTCTGCAAACACTTTCTCTGCAGAGTCCCAAAACAGGCGTTTTCAGCCCATTACCGGCATATGGAAGAAACAGCAGTAAGCACAGGGAAATATCTGCTTCTAAATCCAAAACGCAGCTACCTAACAGAACGGTTGTCAATGTGTGCACTCAACTTCCAGAGTTAAACCGGTGTGTGGATTCAGCAGTCTGCAAACACTTTCTCTGCAGAGTCCCAAAACAGGCGTTTTCAGCCCGTTACCGGCATATGGAAGAAACAGCAGTAAGCACAGGGAAGTATCTGCTTCTAAATCCAAAACACAGCTATCTAACAGGACGGTTGTCAATGTGTGCACTCAACTTCCAGAGTTAAACCCGTGTGTGGATTCAGCAGTCTGCAAACACTTTCTCTGCAGAGTCCCAAAACAGGCGTTTTCAGCCCATTACCGGCCTAAGGAAGAAACAGCAGTAAGCCCAGGGAAATATCTGCTTCTAAATCCAAAACGCAGCTATGTAACAGAACGGTTGTCAATGTGTGCACTCAACTTCCAGAGTTAAACCCGTGTGTGGATTCAGCAGTCTGCAAACACTTTCTCTGCAGTGTCCCAAAACAGGCGTTTTCAGCCCATTACCGGCATATGGAAGAAACAGCAGTAAGCACAGGGAAATATCTGCTTCTAAATCCAAAACGCAGCTATCTAACAGAACGGTTGTCAATGTGTGCACTATACATCCAGAGTTAAACCCGTGTGTGGATTCAGCAGTCTGCAAACACTTTCTCTGCACAGTCCCAAAACAGGCGTTTTCAGCCCATTACCGGGATATGGAAGAAACAGCAGTAAGCACAGGGAAATATCTGCTTCTAAATCCAAAACGCTGCTATCTAACAGAACGGTTGTCAATGTGTGCACTCAAATTCCAGAGGTAAACCTGTGTGTGGATTCAGCAGTCTGCAAACATTTTCTCTGCAGAGTCCCAAAACAGGCGTTTTCAGCCCATTACCGGAATATGGAAGAAACTGCAGTAAGCACACGAAATATCTGCTTCTAAATCCAAAACGCAGCTATCTAAAAGAACGGTTGTCAATGTGTGCACTCAACTTCCAGAGTTAAACCCGTGTGTGGATTCAGCAGTCTGCAAACACTTTCTGTGCAGAGTCCCAAAACAGGCGTTATCAGCCCATTACCGGCATATGGAAGAAACAGCAGTAAGCACAGGGAAATATCTGCTTCTAAATCCAAAACGCAGCTATCTAACAGAACGGTTGTCAATGTGTGCACTCAACTTCCAGAGTTAAAGCCGTGTGTGGATTCAGCAGTCTGCAAACACTTTCTCTGCAGAGTCCCAAAACAGGCGTTTTCAGCCCATTACCGGCATATGGAAGAAACAGCAGTAAGCACAGGGAAATATCTGCTTCTAAATCCAAAACGCAGCTATCTAACAGAACTGTTGTCAATGTGTGCACTCAACTTCCAGAGTTAAACCCGTGTGTGGATTCAGCAGTCTGCAAACACTTTCTCTGCAGAGTCCCAAAACAGGCGTTTTCAGCCCGTTACCGGCATATGGAAGAAACAGCAGTAAGCACAGGGAAATATCTGCTTCTAAATCCAAAACGCAGCTATCTAACAGAACGGTTGTCAATGTGTGCACTCAACTTCCAGAGTTAAACCCGTGTGTGGATTCAGCAGTCTGCAAACACTTTCTCTGCAGAGTCCCAAAACAGGCGTTTTCAGCCCATTACCGGCATATGGAAGAAACAGCAGTAAGCACAGGGAAATATCTGCTTCTAAATCCAAAACGCAGCTTTCTAACAGGACGGTTGTCAATGTGTGCACTCAACTTCCAGAATTAAACCCGTGTGTGGATTCAGCAGTCTGCAAACACTTTCTCTGCAGAGTCCCAAAACAGGCGTTTTCAGCCCATTACCGGAATATGGAAGAAACAGCAGTAAGCACAGGGAAATATCTGCTTCTAAATCCAAAACGCAGCTATCTAACAGAACGGTTGTCAATGTGTGCACTCAACTTCCAGAGTTAAACCCGTGTGTGGATTCAGCAGTCTGCAAACACTTTCTCTGCAGAGTCCCAAAACAGGCGTTTTCAGCCCATTACCGGCATATGGAAGAAACAGCAGTAAGCACAGGGAAATATCTGCTTCTAAATCCAAAACGCAGCTATCTAACAGGACGGTTGTCAATGTGTGCACTATACTTCCAGAGTTAAACCCGTGTGTGGATTCAGCAGTCTGCAAACACTTTCTCTGCAGAGTCCCAAAACAGGCGTTTTCAGCCCATTACCGGCATATGGAAGAAACAGCAGTAAGCACAGGGAAATATCTGCTTCTAAATCCAAAACGCAGCTATCTAACAGAACGGTTGTCAATGTGTGCACTCAAATTCCAGAGGTAAACCTGTGTGTGGATTCAGCAGTCTGCAAACACTTTCTCTGCAGAGTCCCAAAACAGGCGTTTTCAGCCCATAACCGGCATATGGAAGAAACAGCAGTAAGCACAGGGAAATATCTGCTTCTAAATCCAAAACGCAGCTATCTAACAGAACGGTTGTCAATGTGTGCACTCAACTTCCAGAGTTAAACCCGTGTGTGGATTCAGCAGTCTGCAAACACTTTCTCTGCAGAGTCCCAAAACAGGCGTTTTCAGCCCATTACCGGCATATGAAAGAAAGAGCAGTAAGCACAGGGAAATATCTGCTACTAAATCCAAAACGCAGCTATCTAACAGAACGGTTGTCAATGTGTGCACTCAACTTTCAGAGTTAAACCCGTGTGTGGATTCAGCAGTCTGCAAACACTTTCTCTGCAGAGTCCCAAAACAGGCGTTTTCAGCCCATTACCGGCATATGGAAGAAATAGCAGTAAGCACAGGGAAATATCTGCTTCTAAATCCAAAACGCAGCTATCTAACAGAACTGTTGTCAATGTGTGCACTCAACTTCCAGAGTTAAACCCGTGTGTGGATTCAGCAGTCTGCAAACACTTTCTCTGCAGAGTCCCAAAACAGGCGTTTTCAGCCCATTACCGGCATATGGAAGAAACAGCAGTAAGCACAGTGAAATATCTGCTTCTAAATCCAAAACGCAGCTATCTAACAGAACGGTTGTCAATGTGTGCACTCAAGTTCCAGAGTTACACCCGTGTGTGGATTCAGCAGTCTGCAAACTCTTTCTCTGCACAGTCCCAAAACAGGCGTTTTCAGCCCATTACCAGCATAGGGAAGAAACAGCAGTAAGCACAGGGAAATATCTGCTTCTAAATCCAAAACGCAGCTATCTAACAGAACGGTTGTCAATGTGTGCACTCAACTTCCAGAGTTAAACCGGTGTGTGGATTCAGCAGTCTGCAAACACTTTCTCTGCAGAGTCCCAAAACAGTCGTTTTCAGCCCATTACCGGCATATGGAAGAAACAGCAGTAAACACAGGGAAATATCAGCTTCTAAATCCAAAACACAGCTATCTAACAGGACGGTTGTCAATGTGTGCACTCAACTTCCAGAGTTAAACCCGTGTGTGGATTCAGCAGTCTGCAAACACTTTCTCTGCAGAGTCCCAAAACAGGCGTTTTCAGCCCATTACCGGCATAAGGAAGAAACAGCAGTAAGCACATGGAAATATCTGCTTCTAAATCCAAAACGCAGCTATCTAACAGAACGGTTGTCAATGTGTGCACTCAACTTCCAGAGTTAAACCGGTGTGTGGATTCAGCAGTCTGCAAACACTTTCTCTGCAGAGTCCCAAAACAGGCGTTTTCAGCCCATTACCGGCATATGGAAGAAACAGCAGTAAGCACAGGGAAATATCTGCTTCTAAATCCAAAACGCAGCTTTCTAACAGAACGGTTGTCAATGTGTGCACTGAACTTCCAGAGTTAAACCCGTGTGTGGATTCAGCAGTCTGCAAAGACTTTCTCTGCAGAGTCCCAAAGCAGGAGTTTTCAGCCCATTACCGGCATATGGAAGAAACAGCAGTAAGCACAGGGAAATATCTGCTTCTAAATCCAAAACGCAGCTATCTAACAGAACGGTTGTCAATGTGTGCACTCCACTTCCAGAGTTAAAACCGTGTGTGGATTCAGCAGTCTGCAAACACTTACTCTGCAGAGTCCCAAAAAAGGCGTTTTCAGCCCGTTACCGGCATATGGAAGAAACAGCAGTAAGCACAGGGAAATACCTGCTTCTAAATCCAGAACGCAGCTATCTAACAGAACGGTTGTCAATGTGTGCACTCAACTTCCAGAGTTAAACCCGTGTGTGGATTCAGCAGTCTGCAAACTCTTTCTCTGCAGAGTCCCAAAACAGGCGTTTTCAGCCCATTACCGGCATATGGAAGAAACAGCAGTAAGCACAGGGAAATATCTGCTTCTAAATCCAAAACGCAGCTATCTAACAGAACGGTTGTCAATGTGTGCACTCAACTTCCAGAGTTAAACCTGTGTGTGGATTCAGCAGTCTGCAAACTCTTTCTCTGCAGAGTCCCAAAACAGTCGTTTTCAGCCCATTACCGGCATATGGAAGAAACAGCAGTAAGCCCAGGGAAATATCTGCTTCTAAATCCAAAACGCAGCTATGTAACAGAACGGTTGTCAATGTGTGCACTCAACTTCCAGAGTTAAACCCGTGTGTGGATTCAGCAGTCTGCAAACACTTTCTCTGCAGTGTCCCAAAACAGGCGTTTTCAGCCCATTACCGGCATATGGAAGAAACAGCAGCAAGCACAGGGAAATATCTGCTTCTAAATCCAAAACGCAGCTATCTAACAGAACGGTTGTCAATGTGTGCACTATACTTCCAGAGTTAAACCCGTGTGTGGATTCAGCAGTCTGCAAACACTTTCTCTGCACAGTCCCAAAACAGGCGTTTTCAGCCCATTACCGGGATATGGAAGAAACAGCAGTAAGCACAGGGAAATATCTGCTTCTAAATCCAAAACGCTGCTATCTAACAGAACGGTTGTCAATGTGTGCACTCAAATTCCAGAGGTAAACCTGTGTGTGGATTCAGCAGTCTGCAAACATTTTCTCTGCAGAGTCCCAAAACAGGCGTTTTCAGCCCATAACTGGCATATGGAAGAAACAGCAGTAAGCACACGAAATATCTGCTTCTAAATCCAAAACGCAGCTATCTAAAAGAACGGTTGTCAATGTGTGCACTCAACTTCCAGAGTTAAACCCGTGTGTGGATTCAGCAGTCTGCAAACACTTTCTCTGCAGAGTCCCAAAACAGGCGTTTTCAGCCCATTACCGGCATATGGAAGAAACAGCAGTAAGCACAGGGAAATATCTGCTTCTAAATCCAAAACGCAGCTATCTAACAGAACGGTTGTCAATGTGTGCACTCAACTTCCAGAGTTAAAGCCGTGTGTGGATTCAGCAGTCTGCAAACACTTTCTCTGCAGAGTCCCAAAACAGGCGTTTTCAGCCCATTACCGGCATATGGAAGAAACAGCAGTAAGCACAGGGAAATATCTGCTTCTAAATCCAAAACGCAGCTATCTAACAGAACGGTTGTCAATGTGTGCACTCAACTTCCAGAGTTAAACCCATGTGTGGATTCAGCAGTCTGCAAACACTTTCTCTGCAGAGTCCCAAAACAGTCGTTTTCAGCCCGTTACCGGCATATGGAAGAAACAGCAGTAAGCACAGGGAAATATCTGCTTCTAAATCCAAAACGCAGCTATCTAACAGAACGGTTGTCAATGTGTGCACTCAACTTCCAGAGTTAAACCCGTGTGTGGATTCAGCAGTCTGCAAACACTTTCTCTGCAGAGTCCCAAAACAGGCGTTTTCAGCCCATTACCGGCATATGGAAGAAACAGCAGTAAGCACAGGGAAATATCTGCTTCTAAATCCAAAACCCAGCTTTCTAACAGGACGGTTGTCAATGTGTGCACTTAACTTCCAGAATTAAACCCGTGTGTGGATTCAGCAGTCTGCAAACACTTTCTCTGCAGAGTCCCAAAACAGTCGTTTTCAGCCCATTACCGGAATATGGAAGAAACAGCAGTAAGCACAGGGAAATATCTGCTTCTAAATCCAAAACGCAGCTACCTAACAGAACGGTTGTCAATGTGTGCACTCAACTTCCAGAGTTAAACCCGTGTTTGGATTCAGCAGTCTGCAAACACTTTCTCTGCAGTGTCCCAAAACAGGCGTTTTAACCCCTTTACCGGCATATGGAAGAAACAGCAGTAAGCACAGGGAAATATCTGCTTCTAAATCCAAAACGCAGCTATCTAACAGAACGGTTGTCAATGTGTGCACTCAACTTCCAGAGTTAAACCCGTGTGTGGATTCAGCAGTCTGCAAACTCTTTCTCTGCAGAGTCCCAAAACAGGCGTTTTCAGCCCATTACCGGCATATGGAAGAAACAGCAGTAAGCACAGGGAAATATCTGCTTCTAAATCCAAAACGCAGCTATGTAACAGAACGGTTGTCAATGTGTGCACTCAACTTCCAGAGTTAAACCCGTGTGTGGATTCAGCAGTCTGCAAACACTTTCTCTGCAGTGTCCCAAAACAGGCGTTTTCAGCCCATTACCGGCATATGGAAGAAACAGCAGCAAGCAAAGGGAAATATCTGCTTCTAAATCCAAAACGCAGCTATCTAACAGAACGGTTGTCAATGTGTGCACTATACTTCCAGAGTTAAACCCGTGTGTGGATTCAGCAGTCTGCAAACACTTTCTCTGCACAGTCCCAAAACAGGCGATTTCAGCCCATTACCGGGATATGGAAGAAACAGCAGTAAGCACAGGGAAATATCTGCTTCTAAATCCAAAACGCTGCTATCTAACAGAACGGTTGTCAATGTGTGCACTCAAATTCCAGAGGTAAACCTGTGTGTGGATTCAGCAGTCTGCAAACACTTTCTCTGCAGAGTCCCAAAACAGGCGTTTTCAGCCCATAACCCTCATATGGAAGAAACAGCAGTAAGCACACGAAATATCTGCTTCTAAATCCAAAACGCAGCTATCTAAAAGAACGGTTGTCAATGTGTGCACTCAACTTCCAGAGTTAAACCCGTGTGTGGATTCAGCAGTCTGCAAACACTTTCTGTGCAGAGTCCCAAAACAGGCCTTTTCAGCCCATTACCGGCATATGGAAGAAACAGCAGTAAGCACAGGGAAATATCTGCTTCTAAATCCAAAACGCAGCTATCTAACAGAACGGTTGTCAATGTGTGCACTCAACTTCCAGAGTTAAAGCCGTGTGTGGATTCAGCAGTCTGCAAACACTTTCTCTGCAGAGTCCCAAAACAGGCGTTTTCAGCCCATTACCGGCATATGGAAGAAACAGCAGTAAGCACAGGGAAATATCTGCTTCTAAATCCAAAACGCAGCTATCTAACAGAACGGTTGTCAATGTGTGCACTCAACTTCCAGAGTTAAACCCGTGTGTGGATTCAGCAGTCTGCAAACACTTTCTCTGCAGAGTCCCAAAACAGGCGTTTTCAGCCCGTTACCGGCATATGGAAGAAACAGCAGTAAGCACAGGGAAATATCTGCTTCTAAATCCAAAACGCAGCTATCTAACAGAACGGTTGTCAATGTGTGCACTCAACTTCCAGAGTTAAACCCGTGTGTGGATTCAGCAGTCTGCAAACACTTTCTCTGCAGAGTCCCAAAACATGCGTTTTCAGCCCATTACCGGCATATGGAAGAAACAGCAGTAAGCACAGGGAAATATCTGCTTCTAAATCCAAAACGCAGCTTTCTAACAGGACGGTTGTCAACGTGTGCACTCAACTTCCAGAATTAAACCCGTGTGTGGATTCAGCAGTCTGCAAACACTTTCTCTGCAGAGTCCCAAAACAGGCGTTTTCAGCCCATTACCGGAATATGGAAGAAACAGCAGTAAGCACAGGGAAATATCTGCTTCTAAATCCAAAACGCAGCTATCTAACAGAACGGTTGTCAATGTGTGCACTCAACTTCCAGAGTTAAAGCCGTGTGTGGATTCAGCAGTCTGCAAACACTTTCTCTGCAGAGTCCCAAAACAGGCGTTTTCAGCCCATTACCGGCATATGGAAGAAACAGCAGTAAGCACAGGGAAATATCTGCTTCTAAATCCAAAACGCAGCTATCTCACAGGACGGTTGTCAATGTGTGCACTATACTTCCAGAGTTAAACCCGTGTGTGGATTCAGCAGTCTGCAAACACTTTCTCTGCAGAGTCCCAAAACAGGCGTTTTCAGCCCATTACCGGCATATGGAAGAAACAGCAGTAAGCACAGGGAAATATCTGCTTCTAAATCCAAAACGCAGCTATCTAAAAGAACGGTTGTCAATGTGTGCACTCAACTTCCAGAGTTAAACCCGTGTGTGGATTCAGCAGTCTGCAAACTCTTTCTCTGCAGAGTCCCAAAACAGGCGTTTTCAGCCCATTACCGGCATATGGAAGAAACAGCAGTAAGCACAGGGAAAGATCTGCTTCTAAATCCAAAACGCAGCTACCTAACAGAACGGTTGTCAATGTGTGCACTCAACTTCCAGAGTTAAACCCGTGTGTGGATTCAGCAATCTGCAAACACTTTCTCTGCAGAGTCCCAAAACAGGCGTTTTACCCCCTTTACCGGCATATGGAAGAAACAGCAGTAAGCACAGGGAAATATCTGCTTCTAAATCCAAAACGCAGCTATGTAACAGAACGGTTGTCAATGTGTGCACTCAACTTCCAGAGGTAAACGCGTGTGTGGATTCAGCAGTCTGCAAACACTTTCTCTGCAGAGTACCAAAACAGGCGTTTTCAGCCCATTACCGGCATATGGAAGAAACAGCAGTAAGCACAGGGAAATATCTGCTTCTAAATCCAAAACGCAGCTATATAACAGGACGGTTGTCAATGTGTGCACTCAACTTCCAGAGTTAAACCCGTGTGTGGATTCAGCAGTCTGCAAACAGTTTCTCTGCAGAGTCCCAAAACAGGCGTTTTCAGCCCATTACCGGCATATGGAAGAAACAGCAGTAAGCACAGGGAAATATCTGCTTCTAAATCCAAAACGCAGCTATCTAACAGAACGGATGTCAATGTGTGCACTCAACTTCCAGAGTTAAACCCGTGTGTGGATTCAGCAGTCTGCAAACACTTTCTCTGCAGAGTCCCAAAACAGGCGTTTTCAGCCCGTTACCGGCATATGGAAGAAACAGCAGTAAGCACAGGGAAATATCTGCTTCTAAATCCAAAACGCAGCTATCTAACAGAACGGTTGTCAATGTGTGCACTCAACTTCCAGAGTTAAACCCGTATGTGGATTCAGCAGTCTGCAAACACTTTCTCTGCAGAGTCCCAAAACAGGCGGTTTCAGCCCATTACCGGCATATGAAAGAAACAGCAGTAAGCACAGGGAAATATCTGCTACTAAATCCAAAACGCAGCTATCTAACAGAACGGTTGTCAATGTGTGCACTCAACTTCCAGAGTTAAACCCGTGTGTGGATTCAGCAGTCTGCAAACACTTTCTCTGCAGAGTCCCAAAACAGGCGTTTTCAGCCCATTACCGGCATATGGAAGAAACAGCAGTAAGCACAGGGAAATATCTGCTTCTAAATCCAAAACGCAGCTATATAACAGGACGGTTGACAATGTGTGCACTCAACTTCCAGAGTTAAACCCGTGTGTGGATTCAGCAGTCTGCAAACAGTTTCTCTGCAGAGTCCCAAAACAGGCGTTTTCAGCCCATTACCGGCATATGGAAGAAACAGCAGTAAGCACAGGGAAATATCTGCTTCTAAATCCAAAACGCAGCTATCTAACAGAACGGTTGTCAATGTGTGCACTCAAACTCCAGAGGTAAACCTGTGTGTGGATTCAGCAGTCTGCAAACACTTTCTCTGCAGAGTCCCAAAACAGGCGTTTTCAGCCCATAACCGGCATATGGAAGAAACAGCAGTAAGCACAGGGAAATATCTGCTTCTAAATCCAAAACGCAGCTATCTAAAAGAACGGTTGTCAATGTGTGCACTCAACTTCCAGAGTTAAACCGGTGTGTGGATTCAGCAGTCTGCAAACTCTTTCTCTGCAGAGTCCCAAAACAGGCGTTTTCAGCCCATTACCGGCGTATGGAAGAAACAGCAGTAAGCACAGGGAAAGATCTGCTTCTAAATCCAAAACGCAGCTACCTAACAGAACGGTTGTCAATGTGTGCACTGAACTTCCAGAGTTAAACCCGTGTTTGGATTCAGCAGTCTGCAAACACTTTCTATGCAGAGTCCCAAAACAGGCGTTTTAACCCCTTTACCGGCATATGGAAGAAACAGCAGTAAGCAAAGGGAAATATCTGCTTCTAAATCCAAAACGCAGCTATGTAACAGAACGGTTGTCAATGTGTGCACTCAACTTCCAGAGGTAAACGCGTGTGTGGATTCAGCAGTCTGCAAACACTTTCTCTGCAGAGTACCAAAACAGGCGTTTTCAGCCCATTAACGGCATAGGGAAGAAACAGCAGTAAGCACAGGGAAATATCTGCTTCTAAATCCAAAACGCAGCTTTAAAACAGGACGGTTGTCAATGTGTGCACTCAACTTCCAGAGTTAAACCCGTGTGTGGATTCAGCAGTCTGCAAACAGTTTCTCTGCAGAGTCCCAAAACAGGCGTTTTCAGCCCATTACCGGCATATGGAAGAAACAGCAGTAAGCACAGGGAAATATCTGCTTCTAAATCCAAAACGCAGCTATCTAAAAGAACGGTTGTCAATGTGTGCACTCAACTTCCAGAGTTAAACCCGTGTGTGGATTCAGCAGTCTGCAAACACTTTCTCTGCAGAGTCCCAAAACAGGCGTTTTCAGCCCATTACCGGCATATGGAAGAAACAGCAGTAAGCACAGGGAAATATCTGCTTCTAAATCCAAAACGCAGCTATCTAACAGAACGGTTGTCAATGTGTGCACTCAACTTCCAGAGTTAAACCCGTGTGTGGATTCAGCAGTCTGCAAACACTTTCTCTGCAGAGTCCCAAAACAGGCGTTTTCAGCCCATTACCGGCATATGAAAGAAACAGCAGTAAGCACAGGGAAATATCTGCTACTAAATCCAAAACGCAGCTATCTAACAGAACGGTTGTCAATGTGTGCACTCAACTTCCGGAGTTAAACCAGTGTGTGGATTCAGCAGTCTGCAAACACTTTCTCTGTAGAGTCCCAAAACAGGCGTTTTCAGCCCATTACCGGCATATGGAATAAATAGCAGTAAGCACAGGGAAATATCTGCTTCTAAATCCAAAACGCAGCTATCTAACAGAACGGTTGTCAATGTGTGCACTCAACTTCCAGAGTTAAACCCGTGTCTGGATTCAGCAGTCTGCAAACACTTTCTCTGCAGAGTCCCAAAACAGGCGTTTTCAGCCCATTACCGGCATATGGAAGAAACAGCAGTAAGCACAGGGAAATATCTACTTCTAAATCCAAAACGCAGCTATCTAACAGAACGGTTGTCAATGTGTGCACTCAGCTTCCAGAGTTAAACCCGTGTGTGGATTCAGCAGTCTGCAAACACTTTCTCTGCAGAGTCCCAAAACAGGCGTTTTCAGCCCATTACCGGCATATGGAATAAACAGCAGTAAGCACAGGGAAATATCTGCTTCTAAATCCAAAACGCAGCTATCTAACAGAACGGTTTTCAATGTGTGCACTCAACTTCCAGAGTTAAACCCGTGTGTGGATTCAGCAGTCTGCAAACTCTTTCTCTGCAGAGTCCCAAAACAGGCGTTTTCAGCCCATTACCGGCATATGGAAGAAATAGCAGTAAGCACAGGGAATATCTGCTCTAAATCCAAAACGCAGCTATCTAACAGAACGGTTGTCAATGTGCGCACTCAACTTCCAGAGTTAAAGCCGTGTGTGGATTCAGCAGTCTGCAAACACTTTCTCTGCAGAGTCCCAAAACAGGCGTTTTCAGCCCATTACCGGCATTTGGAAGAAACAGCAGTAAGCACAGGGAAATATCTGCTTCTAAATCCAAAACGCAGCTATCTAACAGAACGGTTGTCAATGTGTGCACTCAACTTCCAGAGTTAAAGCCGTGTGTGGATTCAGCAGTCTGCAAACACTTTCTCTGCAGAGTCCCAAAACAGGCGTTTTCAGCCCATTACCGGCATATGGAAGAAACAGCAGTAAGCACAGGGAAAGATCTGCTTCTAAATCCAAAACCCAGCTATCTAACAGAACGGTTGTCAATGTGTGCACTATACTTCCAGAGTTAAACCCGTGTGTGGATTCAGCAGTCTGCAAACACTTTCTCTGCAGAATCCCAAAACAGGCGTTTTCAGCCCATTACCGGCATATGGAAGAAACAGCAGTAAGCACAGGGAAATATCTGCTTCTAAATCCAAAACGCAGCTATCTAACAGAACGGTTGTCAATGTGTGCACTCAAATTCCAGAGGTAAACCTGTGTGTGGTTTCAGCAGTCTGCAAACACTTTCTCTGCAGAGTCCCAAAACAGGCGTTTTCAGCCCATTACCGGCATATGGAAGAAACAGCAGTAAGCACAGGGAAATATCTGCTTCTAAATCCAAAACGCAGCTATCTAACAGAACGGTTGTCAATGTGTGCACTCAACTTCCAGAGTTAAACCCGTGTGTGGATTCAGCAGTCTGCAAACACTTTCTCTGCAGAGTCCCAAAACAGGCGTTTTCAGCCCATTACCGGCATATGGAAGAAACAGCAGTAAGCACAGGGAAATATCTGCTTCTAAAACCAAAACGCAGCTATCTAAAAGAACGGTTGTCAATGTGTGCACTCAACTTCCAGAGTTAAACCCGTGTGTGGATTCAGCAGTCTGCAAACACTTTCTCTGCAGAGTCCCAAAACAGGCGTTTTCAGCCCATTACCGGCATATGGAAGAAACAGCAGTAAACACAGGGAAATATCTGCTTCTAAATCCAAAACGTAGCTTTCTAACAGGACGGTTGTCAATGTGTGCACTCAACTTCCAGAGTTAAACCCGTGTGTGGATTCAGCAGTCTGCAAACACTTTCTCTGCAGAGTCCCAAAACAGGCGTTTTCAGCCCATTACCGGAATATGGAAGAAACAGCAGTAAGCACAGGGAAATATCTGCTTCTAAATCCAAAACGCAGCTATCTAACAGAACGGTTGTCAATGTGTGCACTCAACTTCCAGAGTTAAACCCGTGTGTGGATTCAGCAGTCTGCAAACACTTTCTCTGCAGAGTCCCAAAACAGGCGTTTTCAGCCCATTACCGGCATTATGGAAGAAACAGCAGTAAGCACAGGGAAATATCTGCTTCTAAATCCAAAACGCAGCTATCTAACAGAACGGTTGTCAATGTGTGCACTCAACTTCCAGAGTTAAACCGTGTGTGGATTCAGCAGTCTGCAAACACTTTCTCTGCAGAGTCCCAAAACAGGCGTTTTCAGCCCATTACCGGCATATGGAAGAAACAGCAGTAAGCACAGGGAAATATCTGCTTCTAAATCCAAAACGCAGCTACCTAACAGAACGGTTGTCAATGTGTGCACTCAACTTCCAGAGTTAAACCGGTGTGTGGATTCAGCAGTCTGCAAACACTTTCTCTGCAGAGTCCCAAAACAGTCGTTTTCAGCCCATTACCGGCATATGGAAGAAACAGCAGTAAGCACAGGGAAATATCTGCTTCTAAATCCAAAACACAGCTATCTAACAGGACGGTTGTCAATGTGTGCAGTCAACTTCCAGAGTTAAACCCGTGTGTGGATTCAGCAGTCTGCAAACACTTTCTCTGCAGAGTCCCAAAACAGGCGTTTTCAGCCCATTACCGGCATATGGAAGAAGCAGCAGTAAGCACAGGGAAATATCTGCTACTAAATCCAAAACGCAGCTATCTAACAGAACGGTTGTCAATGTGTGCACTCTACTTCCAGAGTTAAACCCGTGTGTGGATTCAGCAGTCTGCAAACAGTTTCTCTGCAGAGTCCCAAAACAGGCGTTTTCAGCCCATTACCGGCATATGGAAGAAACAGCAGTAAGCACAGGGAAATATCTGCTTCTAAATCCAAAACGCAGCTATCTAACAGAACGTTTGTCAATGTGTGCACTCAAATTCCAGAGGTAAACCTGTGTGGTTTATTCAGCAGTCTGCAAACACTTTCTCTGCAGAGTCCCAAAACAGGCGTTTTCAGCCCATAACCAGCATATGGAAGAAACAGCAGTAAGCACAGGGAAATATCTGCTTCTAAATCCAAAACGCAGCTATCTAAAAGAACGGTTGTCAATGTGTGCACTCAACTTCCAGAGTTAAACCGGTGTGTGGATTCAGCAGTCTGCAAACTCTTTCTCTGCAGAGTCCCAAAACAGGCGTTTTCAGCCCATTACCGGCATATGGAAGAAACAGCAGTAAGCACAGGGAAATATCTGCTTCTAAATCCAAAACGCAGCTATCTAACAGAACGGTTGTCAATGTGTGCACTCAACTTCCAGAGTTAAACCCGTGTGTGGATTCAGCAGTCTGCAAACACTTTCTCTGCAGAGTCCCAAAACAGGCGTTTTCAGCCCATTACCGGCATATGGAAGAAACAGCAGTAAACACAGGGAAATATCTGCTTCTAAATCCAAAACGTAGCTTTCTAACAGGACGGTTGTCAATGTGTGCACTCAACTTCCAGAGTTACACCCGTGTGTGGATTCAGCAGTCTGCAAACTCTTTCTCTGCACAGTCCCAAAACAGGCGTTTTCAGCCCATTACCGGCAAAGGGAAGAAACAGCAGTAAGCACAGGGAAATATCTGCTTCTAAATCCAAAACGCAGCTATCTAACAGAACGGTTGTCAATGTGTGCACTCAACTTCCAGAGTTAAACCCGTGTGTGGATTCAGCAGTCTGCAAACACTTTCTCTGCAGAGTCCCAAAACAGGCGTTTTCAGCCCATTACCGGCATATGGAAGAAACAGCAGTAAGCACAGGGAAATATCTGCTTCTAAATCCAAAACGCAGCTATCTAACAGAACGGTTGTCAATGTGTGCACTCTACTTCCAGAGTTAAACCCGTGTGTGGATTCAGCAGTCTGCAAACACTTTCTCTGCAGAGTCCCAAAACAGGCGTTTTCAGCCCATTACCGGCATATGGAAGAAACAGCAGTAAGCACAGGGAAATATCTGCTTCTAAATCCAAAACGCAGCTATCTAACAGAACGTTTGTCAATGTGTGCACTCAAATTCCAGAGGTAAACCTGTGTGTGGATTCAGCAGTCTGCAAACACTTTCTCTGCAGAGTCCCAAAACAGGCGTTTTCAGCCCATAACCGGCATATGGAAGAAACAGCAGTAAGCACAGGGAAATATCTGCTTCTAAATCCAAAACGCAGCTATCTAAAAGAACGGTTGTCAATGTGTGCACTCAACTTCCAGAGTTAAACCCGTGTGTGGATTCAGCAGTCTGCAAACACTTTCTCTGCAGAGTCCCAAAACAGGCGTTTTCAGCCCATTACCGGCATATGGAAGAAACAGCAGTAAACACAGGGAAATATCTGCTTCTAAATCCAAAACGTAGCTTTCTAACAGGACGGTTGTCAATGTGTGCAGTCAACTTCCAGAGTTAAACCCGTGTGTGGATTCAGCAGTCTGCAAACACTTTCTCTGCAGAGTCCCAAAACAGGCGTTTTCAGCCCATTACCGGAATATGGAAGAAACAGCAGTAAGCACAGGGAAATATCTGCTTCTAAATCCAAAACGCAGCTATCTAACAGAACGGTTGTCAATGTGTGCACTCAACTTCCAGAGTTAAACCCGTGTGTGGATTCAGCAGTCTGCAAACACTTTCTCTGCAGAGTCCCAAAACAGGCGTTTTCAGCCCATTACCGGCATATGGAAGAAACAGCAGTAAGCACAGGGAAATATCTGCTTCTAAATCCAAAACGCAGCTATCTAACAGAACGGTTGTCAATGTGTGCACTCAACTTCCAGAGTTAAACCCGTGTGTGGATTCAGCATTCTGCAAACACTTTCTCTGCAGAGTCCCAAAACAGGCGTTTTCAGCCCATTACCGGCATATGGAAGAAACAGCAGTAAGCACAGGGAAATATCTGCTTCTAAATCCAAAACGCAGCTACCTAACAGAACGGTTGTCAATGTGTGCACTCAACTTCCAGAGTTAAACCGGTGTGTGGATTCAGCAGTCTGCAAACACTTTCTCTGCAGAGTCCCAAAACAGTCGTTTTCAGCCCATTACCGGCATATGGAAGAAACAGCAGTAAGCACAGGGAAATATCTGCTTCTAAATCCAAAACACAGCTATCTAACAGGACGGTTGTCAATGTGTGCACTCAACTTCCAGAGTTAAACCCGTGTGTGGATTCAGCAGTCTGCAAACACTTTCTCTGCAGAGTCCCAAAACAGGCGTTTTCAGCCCATTACCGGCATATGGAAGAAACAGCAGTAAGCACAGGGAAATATCTGCTACTAAATCCAAAACGCAGCTATCTAACAGGACGGTTTTCAATGTGTGCACTATACTTCCAGAGTTATACCCGTGTGTGGATTCAGCAGTCTGCAAACAGTTTCTCTGCAGAGTCCCAAAACAGGCGTTTTCAGCCCATTACCGGCATATGGAAGAAACAGCAGTAAGCACAGGGAAATATCTGCTTCTAAATACAAAACGCAGCTATCTAACAGAACGTTTGTCAATGTGTGCACTCAAATTCCAGAGGTAAACCTGTGTGTGGATTCAGCAGTCTGCAAACACTTTCTCTGCAGAGTCCCAAAACAGGCGTTTTCAGCCCATAACCGGCATATGGAAGAAACAGCAGTAAGCACAGGGAAATATCTGCTTCTAAATCCAAAACGCAGCTATCTAAAAGAATGGTTGTCAATGTGTGCACTCAACTTCCAGAGTTAAACCGGTGTGTGGATTCAGCAGTCTGCAAACTCTTTCTCTGCAGAGTCCCAAAACAGGCGTTTTCAGCCCATTACCGGCATATGGAAGAAACAGCAGTAAGCACAGGGAAATATCTGCTTCTAAATCCAAAACGCAGCTATCTAACAGAACGGTTGTCAATGTGTGCACTCAACTTCCAGAGTTAAACCCGTGTGTGGATTCAGCAGTCTGCAAACACTTTCTCTGCAGAGTCCCAAAACAGGCGTTTTCAGACCATTACCGGCATATGGAAGAAACAGCAGTAAACACAGGGAAATATCTGCTTCTAAATCCAAAACGTAGCTTTCTAACAGGACGGTTGTCAATGTGTGCACTCAACTTCCATTGTTAAACCCGTGTGTGGATTCAGCAGTCTGCAAACACTTTCTCTGCAGAGTCCCAAAACAGGCGTTTTCAGCCCATTACCGGAATATGGAAGAAACAGCAGTAAGCACAGGGAAATATCTGCTTCTAAATCCAAAACGCAGCTATCTAACAGAACGGTTGTCAATGTGTGCACTCAACTTCCAGAGTTAAACCCGTGTGTGGATTCAGCAGTCTGCAAACACTTTCTCTGCAGAGTCCCAAAACAGGCGTTTTCAGCCCATTACCGGCATATGGAAGAAACAGCAGTAAGCACAGGCAAATATCTGCTTCTAAATCCAAAACGAAGCTATCTAACAGAACGGTTGTCAATGTGTGCACTCAACTTCCAGAGTTAAACCCGTGTGTGGATTCAGCATTCTGCAAACACTTTCTCTGCAGAGTCCCAAAACAGGCGTTTTCAGCCCATTACCGGCATATGGAAGAAACAGCAGTAAGCACAGGGAATTATCTGCTTCTAAATCCAAAACGCGGCTACCTAACAGAACGGTTGTCAACGTGTGCACTCAACATCCAGAGTTAAACCGGTGTGTGGATTCAGCTGTCTGCAAACACTTTCTCTGCAGAGTCCCAAAACAGTCGTTTTCAGCCCATTACCGGCATATGGAAGAAACAGCAGTAAGCACAGGGAAATATCTGCTTCTAAATCCAAAACGCAGCTATCTAACAGAACGGTTGTCAATGTGTGCACTCTACTTCCAGAGTTAAACCCGTGTGTGGATTCAGCAGTCTGCAAACACTTTCTCTGCAGAGTCCCGAAACAGGCGTTTTCAGCCCATAACCGGCATATGGAAGAAACAGCAGTAAGCACAGGGAAATATCTGCTTCTAAATCCAAAACGCAGCTATCTAACAGAACGGTTGTCAATGTGTGCACTCAACTTCCAGAGTTAAACCCGTGTGTGGATTCAGCAGTCTGCAAACACTTTCTCTGCAGAGTCCCAAAACAGGCGTTTTCAGCCCATTACCGGCATATGGAAGAAACAGCAGTAAGCACAGGGAAATATCTGCTTCTAAATCCAAAACGCAGCTATCTAACAGAACCGTTGTCAATGTGTGCACTCAACTTCCAGAGTTAAACCCGTGTGTGGATTCAGCAGTCTGCAAACACTTTCTCTGCAGAGTCCCAAAACAGGCGTTTTCAGCCCATTACCGGCATATGGAAGAAACAGCAGTAAGCACAGGGAAATATCTGCTTCTAAATCCAAAACGCAGCTATCTAACAGAACGGTTGTCAATGTGTGCACTCAACTTCCAGAGTTACACCCGTGTGTGGATTCAGCAGTCTGCAAACTCTTTCTCTGCACAGTCCCAAAACAGGCGTTTTCAGCCCAATACCGGCATAGGGAAGAAACAGCAGTAAGCACAGGGAAATATCTGCTTCTAAATCCAAAACGCAGCTATCTAACAGAATGGTTGTCAATGTGTGCACTCAACTTCCAGAGTTAAACCCGTGTGTGGATTCAGCAGTCTGCAAACACTTTCTCTGCAGAGTCCCAAAACAGGCGTTTTCAGCCCATTACCGGCATATGGAAGAAACAGCAGTAAGCACAGGGAAATATCTGCTTCTAAATCCAAAACGCAGCTATCTAACAGAACGGTTGTCAATGTGTGCACTCTACTTCCAGAGTTAAACCCGTGTGTGGATTCAGCAGTCTGCAAACACTTTCTCTGCAGAGTCCCAAAACAGGCGTTTTCATCCCATTACCGGCATATGGAAGAAACAGCAGTAAGCACAGGGAAATATCTGCTTCTAAATCCAAAACGCAGCTATCTAACAGAACGTTTGTCAATGTGTGCACTCAAATTCCAGAGGTAAACCTGTGTGTGGATTCAGCAGTCTGCAAACACTTTCTCTGCAGAGTCCCAAAACAGGCGTTTTCAGCCCATAACCGGCATATGGAAGAAACAGCAGTAAGCACAGGGAAATATCTGCTTCTAAATCCAAAACGCAGCTATCTAAAAGAACGGTTGTCAATGTGTGCACTCAACTTCCAGAGTTAAACCCGTGTGTGGATTCAGCAGTCTGCAAACACTTTCTCTGCAGAGTCCCAAAACAGGCGTTTTCAGCCCATTACCGGCATATGGAAGAAACAGCAGTAAACACAGGGAAATATCTGCTTCTAAATCCAAAACGCAGCTATCTAACAGAACGGTTGTCAATGTGTGCACTCAACTTCCAGAGTTAAAGCCGTGTGTGGATTCAGCAGTCTGCAAACACTTTCTCTGCAGAGTCTCAAAACAGGCGTTTTCAACCCATTACCGGCATATGGAAGAAACAGCAGTAAGCACAGGGAAATATCTGCTTCTAAATCCAAAACACAGCTATCTAACAGAACGGTTGTCAATGTGTGCACTCAACTTCCAGAGTTAAACCCGTGTGTGGATTCAGCATTCTGCAAACACTTTCTCTGCAGAGTCCCAAAACAGGCGTTTTCAGCCCATTACCGGCATATGGAAGAAACAGCAGTAAGCACAGGGAAATATCTGCTTCTAAATCCAAAACGCAGCTACCTAACAGAACGGTTGTCAATGTGTGCACTCTACTTCCAGAGTTAAACCGGTGTGTGGATTCAGCAGTCTGCAAACACTTTCTCTGCAGAGTCCCAAAACAGTCGTTTTCAGCCCATTACCGGCATATGGAAGAAACAGCAGTAAGCACAGGGAAATATCTGCTTCTAAATCCAAAACACAGCTATCTAACAGGACGGTTGTCAATGTGTGCACTCAACTTCCAGAGTTAAACCCGTGTGTGGATTCAGCAGTCTGCAAACACTTTCTCTGCAGAGTACCAAAACAGGCGTTTTCAGCCCATTACCGGCATATGGAAGAAACAGCAGTAAGCACAGGGAAATATCTGCTACTAAATCCAAAACGCAGCTATCTAACAGAACGGTTGTCAATGTGTGCACTCTACTTCCAGAGTTAAACCCGTGTTTGGATTCAGCAGTCTGCAAACAGTTTCTCTGCAGAGTCCCAAAACAGGTGTTTTCAGCCCATTACCGGCATATGGAAGAAACAGCAGTAAGCACAGGGAAATATCTGCTTCTAAATCCAAAACGCAGCTATCTAACAGAACGGTTGTCAATGTGTGCACTTAACTTCCAGAGTTAAAGCCGTGTGTGGATTCAGCAGTCTGCAAACATTTTCTCTGCAGAGTCCCAAAACAGGCGTTTTCAGCCCATAACCGGCATATGGAAGAAACAGCAGTAAGCACACGAAATATCTGCTTCTAAATCCAATACGCAGCTTTCTAACAGGACGGTTGTCAATGTGTGCACTCAACTACCAGAGTTAAACACGTGTGTGGATTCAGCAGTCTGCAAACACTTTCTCTGCAGAGTCCCAAAACAGGCGTTTTCAGCCCATTACCGGCATATGGAAGAAACAGCAGTAAGCACAGGGAAATATCTGCTTCTAAATCCAAAACGCAGCTATCTAACAGAACGGTTGTCAATGTGTGCACTCAACTTCCAGAGTTAAACCCGTGTGTGGATTCAGCAGTCTGCAAACACTTTCTCTGCAGAGTCCCAAAACAGGCGTTTTCAGCCCATTACCGGCATATGGAAGAAACAGCAGTAAGCACAGGGAAATATCTGCTTCTAAATCCAAAACGCAGCTATCTAACAGGACGGTTGTCAATGTGTGCACTCAACTTCCAGAGTTAAACCCCTGTGTGGATTCAGCAGTCTGCAAACACTTTCTCTGCAGAGTCCCAAAACAGGCGTTTTCAGCCCGTTACCGGCATATGGAAGAAACAGCAGTAAGCACAGGGAAATATCTGCTTCTAAATCCAAAACGCAGCTATCTAACAGAACGGTTGTCAATGTGTGCACTCAACTTCCAGAGTTACACCCGTGTGTGGATTCAGCAGTCTGCAAACACTTTCTCTGCAGAGTCCCAAAACAGGCGTTTTCAGCCCATTACCGGCATATGGAAGAAACAGCAGTAAGCACAGGGAAATATCTGCTTCTAAATCCAAAACGCAGCTATCTAACAGAACGGTTGTCAATGTGTGCACTATACTTCCAGAGTTAAACCCGTGTGTGGATTCAGCATTCTGCAAACACTTTCTCTGCAGAGTCCCAAAACAGGCGTTTTCAGCCCATTACCGGCATATGGAAGAAACAGCAGTAAGCACAGGGAAATATCTGCTTCTAAATCCAAAACGCAGCTACCTAACAGAACGGTTGTCAATGTGTGCACTCAACTTCCAGAGTTAAACCGGTGTGTGGATTCAGCAGTCTGCAAACACTTTCTCTGCAGAGTCCCAAAACAGTCGTTTTCAGCCCATTACCGGCATATGGAAGAAACAGCAGTAAGCACAGGGAAATATCTGCTTCTAAATCCAAAACACAGCTATCTAACAGGACGGTTGTCAATGTGTGCACTCAACTTCCAGAGTTAAACCCGTGTGTGGATTCAGCAGTCTGCAAACACTTTCTCTGCAGAGTCCCAAAACAGGCGTTTTCAGCCCATTACCGGCCTATGGAAGAAACAGCAGTAAGCCCAGAGAAATATCTGCTTCTAAATCCAAAACGCAGCTATGTAACAGAACGGTTGTCAATGTGTGCACTCAACTTCCAGAGTTAAACCCGTGTGTGGATTCAGCAGTCTGCAAACACTTTCTCTGCAGTGTCCCAAAACAGGCGTTTTCAGCCCATTACCGGCATATGGAAGAAACAGCAGCAAGCACAGGGAAATATCTGCTTCTAAATCCAAAACGCAGCTATCTAACAGAACGGTTGTCAATGTGTGCACTATACATCCAGAGATAAACCCGTGTGTGGATTCAGCAGTCTGCAAACACGTTCTCTGCAGAGTCCCAAAACAGGCGTTTTCAGCCCATTACCGGGATATGGAAGAAACAGCATTAAGCACAGGGAAATATCTGCTTCTAAATCCAAAACGCTGCTATCTAACAGAACGGTTGTCAATGTGTGCACTCAAATTCCAGAGGTAAACCTGTGTGTGGATTCAGCAGTCTGCAAACATTTTCTCTGCAGAGTCCCAAAACAGGCGTTTTCAGCCCATAAACCTCATATGGAAGAAACTGCAGTAAGCACACGAAATATCTGCTTCTAAATCCAAAACGCAGCTATCTAAAAGAACGGTTGTCAATGTGTGCACTCAACTTCCAGAGTTAAACCCGTGTGTGGATTCAGCAGTCTGCAAACACTTTCTGTGCAGAGTCCCAAAACAGGCGTTATCAGCCCATTACCGGCATATGGAAGAAACAGCAGTAAGCACAGGGAAATATCTGCTTCTAAATCCAAAACGCAGCTATCTAACAGAACGGTTGTCAATGTGTGCACTCAACTTCCAGAGTTAAAGCCGTGTGTGGATTCAGCAGTCTGCAAACACTTTCTCTGCAGAGTCCCAAAACAGGCGTTTTCAGCCCATTACCGGCATATGGAAGAAACAGCAGTAAGCACAGGGAAATATCTGCTTCTAAATCCAAAACGCAGCTATCTAACAGAACGGTTGTCAATGTGTGCACTCAACTTCCAGAGTTAAACCCGTGTGTGGATTCAGCAGTCTGCAAACACTTTCTCTGCAGAGTCCCAAAACAGGCGTTTTCAGCCCGTTACCGGCATATGGAAGATACAGCAGTAAGCACAGGGAAATATCTGCTTCTAAATCCAAAACGCAGCTATCTAACAGAACGGTTGTCAATGTGTGCACTCAACTTCCAGAGTTAAACCCGTGTGTGGATTCAGCAGTCTGCAAACACTTTCTCTGCAGAGTCCCAAAACTGGCGTTTTCAGCCCATTACCGGCATATGGAAGAAACAGCAGTAAGCACAGGGAAATATCTGCTTCTAAATCCAAAACGCAGCTTTCTAACAGGACGGTTGTCAATGTGTGCACTCAACTTCCAGAATTAAACCCGTGTGTGGATTCAGCAGTCTGCAAACACTTTCTCTGCAGAGTCCCAAAACAGGCGTTTTCAGCCCATTACCGGAATATGGAAGAAACAGCAGTAAGCACAGGGAAATATCTGCTTCTAAATCCAAAACGCAGCTATCTAACAGAACGGTTGTCAATGTGTGCACTCAACTTCCAGAGTTAAACCCGTGTGTGGATTCAGCAGTCTGCAAACACTTTCTCTGCAGAGTCCCAAAACAGGCGTTTTCAGCCCATTACCGGCATATGGAAGAAACAGCAGTAAGCACAGGGAAATATCTGCTTCTAAATCCAAAACGCAGCTATCTAACAGGACGGTTGTCAATGTGTGCACTCAACTTCCAGAGTTAAACCCCTGTGTGGATTCAGCAGTCTGCAAACACTTTCTCTGCAGAGTCCCAAAACAGTCGTTTTCAGCCCGTTACCGGCATATGGAAGAAACAGCAGTAAGCACAGGGAAATATCTGCTTCTAAATCCAAAACGCAGCTATCTAACAGAACGGTTGTCAATGTGTGCACTCAACTTCCAGAGTTACACCCGTGTGTGGATTCAGCAGTCTGCAAACACTTTCTCTGCAGAGTCCCAAAACAGGCGTTTTCAGCCCATTACCGGCATATGAAAGAAAGAGCAGTAAGCACAGGGAAATATCTGCTACTAAATCCAAAACGCAGCTATCTAACAGAACGGTTGTCAATGTGTGCACTCAACTTCCAGAGTTAAACCCGTGTGTGGATTCAGCAGTCTGCAAACACTTTCTCTGCAGAGTCCCAAAACAGGCGTTTTCAGCCCATTACCGGCATATGGAAGAAACAGCAGTAAGCACAGGGAAATATCTGCTTCTAAATCCAAAACGCAGCTACCTAACAGAACGGTTGTCAATGTGTGCACTCAACTTCCAGAGTTAAACCGGTGTGTGGATTCAGCAGTCTGCAAACACTTTCTCTGCAGAGTCCCAAAACAGGCGTTTTCAGCCCATAACCGGCATATGGAAGAAACATCAGTAAGCACAGGGAAATATCTGCTTCTAAATCCAAAACGCAGCTATCTAACAGAACGGTTGTCAATGTGTGCACTCAACTTCCAGAGTTAAACCCGTGTGTGGATTCAGCAGTCTGCAACACTTTCTCTGCAGAGTCCCAAAACAGGCGTTTTCAGCCCATTACCGGCATATGAAAGAAAGAGCAGTAAGCACAGGGAAATATCTGCTACTAAATCCAAAACGCAGCTATCTAACAGAACGGTTGTCAATGTGTGCACTCAACTTCCAGAGTTAAACCCGTGTGTGGATTCAGCATTCTGCAAACACTTTCTCTGCAGAGTCCCAAAACAGGCGTTTTCAGCCCATTACCGGCATATGGAAGAAACAGCAGTAAGCACAGCGAAATATCTGCTTCTAAATCCAAAACGCAGCTACCTAACAGAACGGTTGTCAATGTGTGCACTCAACTTCCAGAGTTAAACCGGTGTGTGGATTCAGCAGTCTGCAAACACTTTCTCTGCAGAGTCCCAAAACAGTCGTTTTCAGCCCATTACCGGCATATGGAAGAAACAGCAGTAAGCACAGGGAAATATCTGCTTCTAAATCCAAAACACAGCTATCTAACAGGACGGTTGTCAATGTGTGCACTCAACTTCCAGAGTTAAACCCGTGTGTGGATTCAGCAGTCTGCAAACACTTTCTCTGCAGAGTCCCAAAACAGGCGTTTTCAGCCCATTACCGGCCTATGGAAGAAACAGCAGTAAGCCCAGGGAAATATCTGCTTCTAAATCCAAAACGCAGCTATGTAACAGAACGGTTGTCAATGTGTGCACTCAACTTCCAGAGTTAAACCCGTGTGTGGATTCAGCAGTCTGCAAACACTTTCTCTGCAGTGTCCCAAAACAGGCGTTTTCAGCCCATTACCGGCATATGGAAGAAACAGCAGCAAGCAAAGGGAAATATCTGCTTCTAAATCCAAAACGCAGCTATCTAACAGAACGGTTGTCAATGTGTGCACTATACATCCAGAGTTAAACCCGTGTGTGGATTCAGCAGTCTGCAAACACTTTCTCTGCACAGTCCCAAAACAGGCGTTTTCAGCCCATTACCGGGATATGGAAGAAACAGCATTAAGCACAGGGATATATCTGCTTCTAAATCCAAAACGCTGCTATCTAACAGAACGGTTGTCAATGTGTCCACTCAAATTCCAGAGGTAAACCTGTGTGTGGATTCAGCAGTCTGCAAACATTTTCTCTGCAGAGTCCCAAAACAGGCGTTTTCAGCCCATAACCCTCATATGGAAGAAACTGCAGTAAGCACACGAAATATCTGCTTCTAAATCCAAAACGCAGCTATCTAAAAGAACGGTTGTCAATGTGTGCACTCAACTTCCAGAGTTAAACCCGTGTGTGGATTCAGCAGTCTGCAAACACTTTCTGTGCAGAGTCCCAAAACAGGCGTTATCAGCCCATTACCGGCATATGGAAGAAACAGCAGTAAGCACAGGGAAATATCTGCTTCTAAATCCAAAACGCAGCTATCTAACAGAACGGTTGTCAATGTGTGCACTCAACTTCCAGAGTTAAAGCCGTGTGTGGATTCAGCAGTCTGCAAACACTTTCTCTGCAGAGTCCCAAAACAGGCGTTTTCAGCCCATTACCGGCATATGGAAGAAACAGCAGTAAGCACAGGGAAATATCTGCTTCTAAATCCAAAACGCAGCTATCTAACAGAACGGTTGTCAATGTGTGCACTCAACTTCCAGAGTTAAACCCGTGTGTGGATTCAGCAGTCTGCAAACACTTTCTCTGCAGAGTCCCAAAACAGGCGTTTTCAGCCCGTTACCGGCATATGGAAGATACAGCAGTAAGCACAGGGAAATATCTGCTTCTAAATCCAAAACGCAGCTATCTAACAGAACGGTTGTCAATGTGTGCACTCAACTTCCAGAGTTAAACCCGTGTGTGGATTCAGCAGTCTGCAAACACTTTCTCTGCAGAGTCCCAAAACAGGCGTTTTCAGCCCATTACCGGCATATGGAAGAAACAGCAGTAAGCACAGGGAAATATCTGCTTCTAAATCCAAAACGCAGCTTTCTAACAGGACGGTTGTCAATGTGTGCACTCAACTTCCAGAATTAAACCCGTGTGTGGATTCAGCAGTCTGCAAACACTTTCTCTGCAGAGTCCCAAAACAGGCGTTTTCAGCCCATTACCGGAATATGGAAGAAACAGCAGTAAGCACAGGGAAATATCTGCTTCTAAATCCAAAACGCAGCTATCTAACAGAACGGTTGTCAATGTGTGCACTCAACTTCCAGAGTTAAAGCCGTGTTTGGATTCAGCAGTCTGCAAACACTTTCTCTGCAGAGTCCCAAAACAGGCGTTTTCAGCCCATTACCGGCATATGGAAGAAACAGCAGTAAGCACAGGGAAATATCTGATTCTAAATCCAAAACGCAGCTATCTAACAGGACGGTTGTCAATGTGTGCACTATACTTCCAGAGTTAAACCCGTGTGTGGATTCAGCAGTCTGCAAACACTTTCTCTGCAGAGTCCCAAAACAGGCGTTTTCAGCCCATTACCGGCATATGGAAGAAACAGCAGTAAGCACAGGGAAATATCTGCTTCTAAATCCAAAACGCAGCTATCTAACAGAACGGTTGTCAATGTGTGCACTCAAATTCCAGAGGTAAACCTGTGTGTGGATTCAGCAGTCTGCAAACACTTTCTCTGCAGAGTCCCAAAACAGGCGTTTTCAGCCCATAACCGGCATATGGAAGAAACATCAGTAAGCACAGGGAAATATCTGCTTCTAAATCCAAAACGCAGCTATCTAACAGAACGGTTGTCAATGTGTGCACTCAACTTCCAGAGTTAAACCCGTGTGTGGATTCAGCAGTCTGCAAACACTTTCTCTGCAGAGTCCCAAAACAGGCGTTTTCAGCCCATTACCGGCATATGAAAGAAAGAGCAGTAAGCACAGGGAAATATCTGCTACTAAATCCAAAACGCAGCTATCTAACAGAACGGTTGTCAATGTGTGCACTCAACTTCCAGAGTTAAACCCGTGTGTGGATTCAGCAGTCTGCAAACACTTTCTCTGCAGAGTCCCAAAACAGGCGTTTTCAGCCCATTACCGGCATATGGAAGAAATAGCAGTAAGCACAGGGAAATATCTGCTTCTAAATCCAAAACGCAGCTATCTAACAGAACGGTTGTCAATGTGTGCACTCAACTTCCAGAGTTAAACCCGTGTGTGGATTCAGCAGTCTGCAAACACTTTCTCTGCAGAGTCCCAAAACAGGCGTTTTCAGCCCATTACCGGCATATGGAAGAAACAGCAGTAAGCACAGGGAAATATCAGCTTCTAAATCCAAAACGCAGCTATCTAACAGAACGGTTGTCAATGTGTGCACTCAAGTTCCAGAGTTACACCCGTGTGTGGATTCAGCAGTCTGCAAACTCTTTCTCTGCACAGTCCCAAAACAGGCGTTTTCAGCCCATTACCAGCATAGGGAAGAAACAGCAGTAAACACAGGGAAATATCTGCTTCTAAATCCAAAACGCAGCTATCTAACAGAACGGTTGTCAATGTGTGCACTCAACTTCCAGAGTTAAACCGGTGTGTGGATTCAGCAGTCTGCAAACACTTTCTCTGCAGAGTCCCAAAACAGTCGTTTTCAGCCCATTACCGGCATATGGAAGAAACAGCAGTAAACACAGGGAAATATCAGCTTCTAAATCCAAAACACAGCTATCTAACAGGACGGTTGTCAATGTGTGCACTCAACTTCCAGAGTTAAACCCGTGTGTGGATTCAGCAGTCTGCAAACACTTTCTCTGCAGAGTCCCAAAACAGGCGTTTTCAGCCCATTACCGGCATAAGGAAGAAACAGCAGTAAGCACAGGGAAATATCTGCTTCTAAATCCAAAACGCAGCTATCTAACAGAACGGTTGTCAATGTGTGCACTCAACTTCCAGAGTTAAACCGGTGTGTGGATTCAGCAGTCTGCAAACACTTTCTCTGCAGAGTCCCAAAACAGGCGTTTTCAGCCCATTACCGGCATATGGAAGAAACAGCAGTAAGCACAGGGAAATATCTGCTTCTAAATCCAAAACGCAGCTTTCTAACAGAACGGTTGTCAATGTGTGCACTGAACTTCCAGAGTTAAACCCGTGTGTGGATTCAGCAGTCTGCAAAGACTTTCTCTGCAGAGTCCCAAAGCAGGAGTTTTCAGCCCATTACCGGCATATGGAAGAAACAGCAGTAAGCACAGGGAAATATCTGCTTCTAAATCCAAAACGCAGCTATATAACAGAACGGTTGTCAATGTGTGCACTCCACTTCCAGAGTTAAACCCGTGTGTGGATTCAGCAGTCTGCAAACACTTACTCTGCAGAGTCCCAAAAAAGGCGTTTTCAGCCCGTTACCGGCATATGGAAGAAACAGCAGTAAGCACAGGGAAATATCTGCTTCTAAATCCAGAACGCAGCTATCTAACAGAACGGTTGTCAATGTGTGCACTCAACTTCCAGAGTTAAACCCGTGTGTGGATTCAGCAGTCTGCAAACTCTTTCTCTGCAGATTCCCAAAACAGGCGTTTTCAGCCCATTACCGGCATATGGAAGAAACAGCAGTAAGCACAGGGAAATATCTGCTTCTAAATCCAAAACGCAGCTATCTAACAGAACGGTTGTCAATGTGTGCACTCAACTTCCAGAGTTAAACCTGTGTGTGGATTCAGCAGTCTGCAAACTCTTTCTCTGCAGAGTCCCAAAACAGTCGTTTTCAGCCCATTACCGGCATATGGAAGAAACAGCAGTAAGCCCAGGGAAATATCTGCTTCTAAATCCAAAACGCAGCTATGTAACAGAACGGTTGTCAATGTGTGCACTCAACTTCCAGAGTTAAACCCGTGTGTGGATTCAGCAGTCTGCAAACACTTTCTCTGCAGTGTCCCAAAACAGGCGTTTTCAGCCCATTACCGGCATATGGAAGAAACAGCAGCAAGCACAGGGAAATATCTGCTTCTAAATCCAAAACGCAGCTATCTAACAGAACGGTTGTCAATGTGTGCACTATACTTCCAGAGTTAAACCCGTGTGTGGATTCAGCAGTCTGCAAACACTTTCTCTGCACAGTCCCAAAACAGGCGTTTTCAGCCCATTACCGGGATATGGAAGAAACAGCAGTAAGCACAGGGAAATATCTGCTTCTAAATCCAAAACGCTGCTATCTAACAGAACGGTTGTCAATGTGTGCACTCAAATTCCAGAGGTAAACCTGTGTGTGGATTCAGCAGTCTGCAAACATTTTCTCTGCAGAGTCCCAAAACAGGCGTTTTCAGCCCATAACCGGCATATGGAAGAAACAGCAGTAAGCACACGAAATATCTGCTTCTAAATCCAAAACGCAGCTATCTAAAAGAACGGTTGTCAATGTGTGCACTCAACTTCCAGAGTTAAACCCGTGTGTGGATTCAGCAGTCTGGAAACACTTACTCTGCAGAGTCCCAAAACAGGCGTTTTCAGCCCATTACCGGCATATGGAAGAAACAGCAGTAAGCACAGGGAAATATCTGCTTCTAAATCCAAAACGCAGCTATCTAACAGAACGGTTGTCAATGTGTGCACTCAACTTCCAGAGTTAAAGCCGTGTGTGGATTCAGCAGTCTGCAAACACTTTCTCTGCAGAGTCAAAAAACAGGCGTTTTCAGCCCATTACCGGCATATGGAAGAAACAGCAGTAAGCACAGGGAAATATCTGCTTCTAAATCCAAAACGCAGCTATCTAACAGAACGGTTGTCAATGTGTGCACTCAACTTCCAGAGTTAAACCCGTGTGTGGATTCAGCAGTCTGCAAACACTTTCTCTGCAGAGTCCCAAAACAGGCGTTTTCAGCCCGTTACCGGCATATGGAAGAAACAGCAGTAAGCACAGGGAAATATCTGCTTCTAAATCCAAAACGCAGCTATCTAACAGAACGGTTGTCAATGTGTGCACTCAACTTCCAGAGTTAAACCCGTGTGTGGATTCAGCAGTCTGCAAACACTTTCTCTGCAGAGTCCCAAAACAGGCGTTTTCAGCCCATTACCGTCATATGGAAGAAACAGCAGTAAGCACAGGGAAATATCTGCTTCTAAATCCAAAACGCAGCTTTCTAACAGGACGGTTGTCAATGTGTGCACTTAACTTCCAGAATTAAACCCGTGTGTGGATTCAGCAGTCTGCAAACACTTTCTCTGCAGAGTCCCAAAACAGGCGTTTTCAGCCCATTACCGGAATATGGAAGAAACAGCAGTAAGCACAGGGAAATATCTGCTTCTAAATCCAAAACGCAGCTACCTAACAGAACGGTTGTCAATGTGTGCACTCAACTTCCAGAGTTAAACCCGTGTTTGGATTCAGCAGTCTGCAAACACTTTCTCTGCAGAGTCCCAAAACAGGCGTTTTAACCCCTTTACCGGCATATGGAAGAAACAGCAGTAAGCACAGGGAAATATCTGCTTCTAAATCCAAAACGCAGCTATGTAACAGAACGGTTGTCAATGTGTGCACTCAACTTCCAGAGTTAAACCCGTGTGTGGATTCAGCAGTCTGCAAACACTTTCTCTGCAGTGTCCCAAAACAGGCGTTTTCAGCCCATTACCGGCATATGGAAGAAACAGCAGCAAGCACAGGGAAATATCTGCTTCTAAATCCAAAACGCAGCTATCTAACAGAACGGTTGTCAATGTGTGCACTATACTTCCAGAGTTAAACCCGTGTGTGGATTCAGCAGTCTGCAAACACTTTCTCTGCACAGTCCCAAAACAGGCGTTTTCAGCCCATTACCGGGATATGGAAGAAACAGCAGTAAGCACAGGGAAATATCTGCTTCTAAATCCAAAACGCTGCTATCTAACAGAACGGTTGTCAATGTGTGCACTCAAATTCCAGAGGTAAACCTGTGTGTGGATTCAGCAGTCTGCAAACATTTTCTCTGCAGAGTCCCAAAACAGGCGTTTTCAGCCCATAACCGGCATATGGAAGAAACAGCAGTAAGCACACGAAATATCTGCTTCTAAATCCAAAACGCAGCTATCTAAAAGAACGGTTGTCAATGTGTGCACTCAACTTCCAGAGTTAAACCCGTGTGTGGATTCAGCAGTCTGCAAACACTTACTCTGCAGAGTCCCAAAACAGGCGTTTTCAGCCCATTACCGGCATATGGAAGAAACAGCAGTAAGCACAGGGAAATATCTGCTTCTAAATCCAAAACGCAGCTATCTAACAGAACGGTTGTCAATGTGTGCACTCAACTTCCAGAGTTAAAGCCGTGTGTGGATTCAGCAGTCTGCAAACACTTTCTCTGCAGAGTCAAAAAACAGGCGTTTTCAGCCCATTACCGGCATATGGAAGAAACAGCAGTAAGCACAGGGAAATATCTGCTTCTAAATCCAAAACGCAGCTATCTAACAGAACGGTTGTCAATGTGTGCACTCAACTTCCAGAGTTAAACCCGTGTGTGGATTCAGCAGTCTGCAAACACTTTCTCTGCAGAGTCCCAAAACAGGCGTTTTCAGCCCGTTACCGGCATATGGAAGAAACAGCAGTAAGCACAGGGAAATATCTGCTTCTAAATCCAAAACGCAGCTATCTAACAGAACGGTTGTCAATGTGTGCACTCAACTTCCAGAGTTAAACCCGTGTGTGGATTCAGCAGTCTGCAAACACTTTCTCTGCAGAGTCCCAAAACAGGCGTTTTCAGCCCATTACCGTCATATGGAAGAAACAGCAGTAAGCACAGGGAAATATCTGCTTCTAAATCCAAAACGCAGCTTTCTAACAGGACGGTTGTCAATGTGTGCACTTAACTTCCAGAATTAAACCCGTGTGTGGATTCAGCAGTCTGCAAACACTTTCTCTGCACAGTCCCAAAACAGGCGTTTTCAGCCCATTACCGGGATATGGAAGAAACAGCAGTAAGCACAGGGAAATATCTGCTTCTAAATCCAAAACGCTGCTATCTAACAGAACGGCTGTCAATGTGTGCACTCAAATTCCAGAGGTAAACCTGTGTGTGGATTCAGCAGTCTGCAAACACTTTCTCTGCAGAGTCCCAAAACAGGCGTTTTCAGCCCATAACCCTCATATGGAAGAAACAGCAGTAAGCACACGAAATATCTGCTTCTAAATCCAAAACGCAGCTATCTAAAAGAACGGTTGTCAATGTGTGCACTCAACTTCCAGAGTTAAACCCGTGTGTGGATTCAGCAGTCTGCAAACACTTTCTCTGCAGAGTCCCAAAACAGGCGTTTTCAGCCCATTACCGGCATATGGAAGAAACAGCAGTAAGCACAGGGAAATATCTGCTTCTAAATCCAAAACGCAGCTATCTAACAGAACGGTTGTCAATGTGTGCACTCAACTTCCAGAGTTAAAGCCGTGTGTGGATTCAGCAGTCTGCAAACACTTTCCCTGCAGAGTCCCAAAACAGGCGTTTTCAGCCCATTACCCGCATATGGAAGAAACAGCAGTAAGCACAGGGAAATATCTGCTTCTAAATCCAAAACGCAGCTATCTAACAGAACGGTTGTCAATGTGTGCACTCAACTTCCAGAGTTAAACCCGTGTGTGGATTCAGCAGTCTGCAAACACTTTCTCTGCAGAGTCCCAAAACAGGCGTTTTCAGCCCGTTACCGGCATATGGAAGAAACAGCAGTAAGCACAGGGAAATATCTGCTTCTAAATCCAAAACGCAGCTATCTAACAGAACGGTTGTCAATGTGTGCACTCAACTTCCAGAGTTAAACCCGTGTGTGGATTCAGCAGTCTGCAAACACTTTCTCTGCAGAGTCCCAAAACAGGCGTTTTCAGCCCATTACCGGCATATGGAAGAAACAGCAGTAAGCACAGGGAAATATCTGCTTCTAAATCCAAAACGCAGCTTTCTAACAGGACGGTTGTCAATGTGTGCACTCAACTTCCAGAATTAAACCCGTGTGTGGATTCAGCAGTCTGCAAACACTTTCTCTGCAGAGTCCCAAAACAGGCGTTTTCAGCCCATTACCGGAATATGGAAGAAACAGCAGTAAGCACAGGGAAATATCTGCTTCTAAATCCAAAACGCAGCTATCTAACAGAACGGTTGTCAATGTGTGCACTCAACTTCCAGAGTTAAAGCCGTGTGTGGATTCAGCAGTCTGCAAACACTTTCTCTGCAGAGTCCCAAAACAGGTGTTTTCAGCCCATTACCGGCATATGGAAGAAACAGCAGTAAGCACAGGGAAATATCTGCTTCTAAATCCAAAACGCAGCTATCTCACAGGACGGTTGTCAATGTGTGCACTATACTTCCAGAGTTAAACCCGTGTGTGGATTCAGCAGTCTGCAAACACTTTCTCTGCAGAGTCCCAAAACAGGCGTTTTCAGCCCATTACCGGCATATGGAAGAAACAGCAGTAAGCACAGGGAAATATCTGCTTCTAAATCCAAAACGCAGCTATCTAACAGAACGGTTGTCAATGTGTGCACTCAAATTCCAGAGGTAAACCTGTGTGTGGATTCAGCAGTCTGCAAACACTTTCTCTGCAGAGTCCCAAAACAGGCGTTTTCAGCCCATAACCGGCATATGGAAGAAACAGCAGTAAGCACAGGGAAATATCTGCTTCTAAATCCAAAACGCAGCTATCTAACAGAACGGTTGTCAATGTGTGCACTCAACTTCCAGAGTTAAACCGGTGTGTGGATTCAGCAGTCTGCAAACTCTTTCTCTGCAGAGTCCCAAAACAGGCATTTTCAGCCCATTACCGGCATATGGAAGAAACAGCAGTAAGCACAGGGAAAGATCTGCTTCTAAATCCAAAACGCAGCTACCTAACAGAACGGTTGTCAATGTGTGCACTCAACTTCCAGAGTTAAACCCGTGTTTGGATTCAGCAGTCTGCAAACACTTTCTCTGCAAAGTCCCAAAACAGGCGTTTTAACCCCTTTACCGGTATATGGAAGAAACAGCAGTAAGCACAGGGAAATATCTGCTTCTAAATCCAAAACGCAGCTATCTAACAGAACGGTTGTCAATGTGTGCACTCAAATTCCAGAGGTAAACCTGTGTGTGGATTCAGCAGTCTGCAAACACTTTCTCTGCAGAGTCCCAAAGCAGGCGTTTTCTGCCCATAACCCTCATATGGAAGAAACAGCAGTAAGCACACGAAATATCTGCTTCTAAATCCAAAACGCAGCTATCTAAAATAACGGTTGTCAATGTGTGCACTCAACTTCCAGAGTTAAACCCGTGTGTGGATTCAGCAGTCTGCAAACACTTTCTCTGCAGAGTCCCAAAACAGGCGTTTTCAGCCCATTACCGGCATATGGAAGAAACAGCAGTAAGCACAGGGAAATATCTGCTTCTAAATCCAAAACGCAGCTATCTAACAGAACGGTTGTCAATGTGTGCACTCAACTTCCAGAGTTAAAGCCGTGTGTGGATTCAGCAGTCTGCAAACACTTTCTCTGCAGAGTCCCAAAACAGGCGTTTTCAGCCCTTTACCCGCATATGGAAGAAACAGCAGTAAGCACAGGGAAATATCTGCTTCTAAATCCAAAACGCAGCTATCTAACAGAACGGTTGTCAATGTGTGCACTCAACTTCCAGAGTTAAACCCGTGTGTGGATTCAGCAGTCTGCAAACACTTTCTCTGCAGAGTCCCAAAACAGGCGTTTTCAGCCCGTTACCGGCATATGGAAGAAACAGCAGTAAGCACAGGGAAATATCTGCTTCTAAATCCAAAACGCAGCTATCTAACAGAACGGTTGTCAATGTGTGCACTCAACTTCCAGAGTTAAACCCGTGTGTGGATTCAGCAGTCTGCAAACACTTTCTCTGCAGAGTCCCAAAACAGGCGTTTTCAGCCCATTACCGGCATATGGAAGAAACAGCAGTAAGCACAGGGAAATATCTGCTTCTAAATCCAAAACGCAGCTTTCTAACAGGACGGTTGTCAATGTGTGCACTCAACTTCCAGAATTAAACCCGTGTGTGGATTCAGCAGTCTGCAAACACTTTCTCTGCAGAGTCCCAAAACAGGCGTTTTCAGCCCATTACCGGAATATGGAAGAAACAGCAGTAAGCACAGGGAAATATCTGCTTCTAAATCCAAAACGCAGCTATCTAACAGAACGGTTGTCAATGTGTGCACTCACCTTCCAGAGTTAAAGCCGTGTGTGGATTCAGCAGTCTGCAAACACTTTCTCTGCAGAGTCCCAAAACAGGTGTTTTCAGCCCATTGCCGGCATATGGAAGAAACAGCAGTAAGCACAGGGAAATATCTGCTTCTAAATCCAAAACGCAGCTATCTCACAGGACGGTTGTCAATGTGTGCACTATACTTCCAGAGTTAAACCCGTGTGTGGATTCAGCAGTCTGCAAACACTTTCTCTGCAGAGTCCCAAAACAGGCGTTTTCAGCCCATTACCGGCATATGGAAGAAACAGCAGTAAGCACAGGGAAATATCTGCTTCTAAATCCAAAACGCAGCTATCTAACAGAACGGTTGTCAATGTGTGCACTCAAATTCCAGAGGTAAACCTGTGTGTGGATTCAGCAGTCTGCAAACACTTTCTCTGCAGAGTCCCAAAACAGGCGTTTTCAGCCCATAACCGGCATATGGAAGAAACAGCAGTAAGCACAGGGAAATATCTGCTTCTAAATCCAAAACGCAGCTATCTAACAGAACGGTTGTCAATGTGTGCACTCAACTTCCAGAGTTAAACCGGTGTGTGGATTCAGCAGTCTGCAAACTCTTTCTCTGCAGAGTCCCAAAACAGGCATTTTCAGCCCATTACCGGCATATGGAAGAAACAGCAGTAAGCACAGGGAAAGATCTGCTTCTAAATCCAAAACGCAGCTACCTAACAGAACGGTTGTCAATGTGTGCACTCAACTTCCAGAGTTAAACCCGTGTTTGGATTCAGCAGTCTGCAAACACTTTCTCTGCAGAGTCCCAAAACAGGCGTTTTAACCCCTTTACCGGCATATGGAAGAAACAGCAGTAAGCACAGGGAAATATCTGCTTCTAAATCCAAAACGCAGCTATCTAACAGAACGGTTGTCAATGTGTGCACTCAACTTCCAGAGTTAAACCCGTGTGTGGATTCAGCAGTCTGCAAACTCTTTCTCTGCAGAGTCCCAAAACAGGCGTTTTCAGCCCATTACCGGCATATGGAAGAAACAGCAGCAAGCAAAGGGAAATATCTGCTTCTAAATCCAAAACGCAGCTATCTAACAGAACGGTTGTCAATGTGTGCACTATACTTCCAGAGTTCAACCCGTGTGTGGATTCAGCAGTCTGCAAACACTTTCTCTGCACAGTCCCAAAACAGGGGTTTTCAGCCCATTACCGGGATATGGAAGAAACAGCAGTAAGCACAGGGAAATATCTGCTTCTAAATCCAAAACGCTGCTATCTAACAGAACGGTTGTCAATGTGTGCACTCAAATTCCAGAGGTAAACCTGTGTGTGTTGATTCAGCAGTCTGCAAACATTTTCTCTGCAGAGTCCCAAAACAGGCGTTTTCAGCCCAAAACCCTCATATGGAAGAAACAGCAGTAAGCACACGAAATATCTGCTTCTAAATCCAAAACGCAGCTATCTAAAAGAACGGTTGTCAATGTGTGCACTCAACTTCCAGAGTTAAACCCGTGTGTGGATTCAGCAGTCTGCAAACACTTTCTGTGCAGAGTCCCAAAACAGGCGTTTTCAGCCCGTTACCGGCATATGGAAGAAACAGCAGTAAGCACAGGGAAATATCTGCTTCTAAATCCAAAACGCAGCTATCTAACAGAACGGTTGTCAATGTGTGCACTCAACTTCCAGAGTTAAAGCCGTGTGTGGATTCAGCAGTCTGCAAACACTTTCTCTGCAGAGTCCCAAAACAGGCGTTTTCAGCCCATTACCGGCATATGGAAGAAACAGCAGTAAGCACAGGGAAATATCTGCTTCTAAATCCAAAACGCAGCTATCTAACAGAACGGTTGTCAATGTGTGCACTCAACTTCCAGAGTTAAACCCGTGTGTGGATTCAGCAGTCTGCAAACACTTTCTCTGCAGAGTCCCAAAACAGGCGTTTTCAGCCCGTTACCGGCATATGGAAGAAACAGCAGTAAGCACAGGGAAATATCTGCTTCTAAATCCAAAACGCAGCTATCTAACAGAACGGTTGTCAATGTGTGCACTCAACTTCCAGAGTTAAACCCGTGTGTGGATTCAGCAGTCTGCAAACACTTTCTCTGCAGAGTCCCAAAACAGGCGTTTTCAGCCCATTACCGGCATATGGAAGAAACAGCAGTAAGCACAGGGAAATATCTGCTTCTAAATCCAAAACGCAGCTTTCTAACAGGACGGTTGTCAATGTGTGCACTCAACTTCCAGAATTAAACCCATGTGTGGATTCAGCAGTCTGCAAACACTTTCTCTGCAGAGTCCCAAAACAGGCGTTTTCAGCCCATTACCGGAATATGGAAGAAACAGCAGTAAGCACAGGGAAATATCTGCTTCTAAATCCAAAACGCAGCTATCTAACAGAACGGTTGTCAATGTGTGCACTCAACTTCCAGAGTTAAAGCCGTGTGTGGATTCAGCAGTCTGCAAACACTTTCTCTGCAGAGTCCCAAAACAGGCGTTTTCAGCCCATTACCGGCACATGGAAGAAACAGCAGTAAGCACAGGGAAATATCTGCTTCTAAATCCAAAACGCAGCTATCTAACAGGACGGTTGTCAATGTGTGCACTATACTTCCAGAGTTAAACCCGTGTGTGGATTCAGAAGTCTGCAAACACTTTCTCTGCAGAGTCCCAAAACAGGCGTTTTCAGCCCGTTACCGGCATATGGAAGAAACAGCAGTAAGCACAGGGAAATATCTGCTTCTAAATCCAAAACGCAGCTATCTAACAGAACGGTTGTCAATGTGTGCACTCAAATTCCAGAGGTAAACCTGTGTGTGGATTCAGCAGTCTGCAAACACTTTCTCTGCAGAGTCCCAAAACAGGCGTTTTCAGCCCATAACCGGCATATGGAAGAAACAGCAGTAAGCACAGGGAAATATCTGCTTCTAAATCCAAAACGCCGCTATCTAACAGAACGGTTGTCAATGTGTGCACTCAACTTTCAGAGTTAAACCCGTGTGTGGATTCAGCAGTCTGCAAACACTTTCTCTGCAGAGTCCCAAAACAGGCGTTTTCAGCCCATTACCGGCATATGAAAGAAAGAGCAGTAAGCACAGGGAAATATCTGCTACTAAATCCAAAATGCAGCTATCTAACAGAACGGTTGTCAATGTGTGCACTCAACTTCCAGAGTTAAACCCGTGTGTGGATTCAGCAGTCTGCAAACACTTTCTCTGCAGAGTCCCAAAACAGGCGTTTTCAGCCCATTACCGGCATATGGAAGAAATAGCAGTAAGCACAGGGAAATATCTGCTTCTAAATCCAAAACGCAGCTATCTAACAGAACGGTTGTCAATGTGTGCACTCAATTTCCAGAGTTAAACCCGTGTGTGGATTCAGCAGTCTGCAAACACTTTCTCTGCAGAGTCCCAAAACAGGCGTTTTCAGCCCATTACCGGCATATGGAAGAAACAGCAGTAAGCACAGGGAAATATCTGCTTCTAAATCCAAAACGCAGCTATCTAACAGAACGGTTGTCAATGTGTGCACTCAAGTTCCAGAGTTACACCCGTGTGTGGATTCAGCAGTCTGCAAACTCTTTCTCTGCACAGTCCCAAAACAGGCGTTTTCAGCCCATTACCGGCATAGGGAAGAAACAGCAGTAAGCACAGGGAAATATCTGCTTCTAAATCCAAAACGCAGCTATCTAACAGAACGGTTGTCAATGTGTGCACTCAACTTCCAGAGTTAAACCAGTGTGTGGATTCAGCAGTTTGCAAACACTTTCTCTGCAGAGTCCCAAAACAGACGTTTTCAGCCCATTACCGGCATATGGAAGAAACAGCAGTAAGCACAGGGAAATATCAGCTTCTAAATCCAAAACACAGCTATCTAACAGGACGGTTGTCAATGTGTGCACTCAACTTCCAGAGTTAAACCCGTGTGTGGATTCAGCAGTCTGCAAACACTTTCTCTGCAGAGTCCCAAAACAGGCGTTTTCAGCCCATTACCGGCATAAGGAAGAAACAGCAGTAAGCACAGGGAAATATCTGCTTCTAAATCCAAAACGCAGCTATCTAACAGAACGGTTGTCAATGTGTGCACTCAACTTCCAGAGTTAAACCGGTGTGTGGATTCAGCAGTCTGCAAACAGTTTCTCTGCAGAGTCCCAAAACAGGCGTTTTCAGCCCATTACCGGCATATGGAAGAAACAGCAGTAAGCACAGGGAAATATCTGCTTCTAAATCCAAAACGCAGCTTTCTAACAGAACGGTTGTCAATGTGTGCACTGAACTTCCAGAGTTAAACCCGTGTGTGGATTCAGCAGTCTGCAAAGACTTTCTCTGCAGAGTCCCAAAGCAGGCGTTTTCAGCCCATTACCGGCATATGGAAGAAACAGCAGTAAGCACAGGGAAATATCTGCTTCTAAATCAAAAACGCAGCTATCTAACAGAACGGTTGTCAATGTGTGCACTCCACTTCCAGAGTTAAACCCGTGTGTGGATTCAGCAGTCTGCAAACACTTACTCTGCAGAGTCCCAAAAAAGGCGTTTTCAGCCCGTTACCGGCATATGGAAGAAACAGCAGTAAGCACAGGGAAATATCTGCTTCTAAATCCAGAACGCAGCTATCTAACAGAACGGTTGTCAATGTGTGCACTCAACTTCCAGAGTTAAACCCGTGTGTGGATTCAGCAGTCTGCAAACTCTTTCTCTGCAGAGTCCCAAAACAGGCGTTTTCAGCCCATTACCGGCATATGGAAGAAACAGCAGTAAGCACAGGGAAATATCTGCTTCTAAATCCAAAACGCAGCTATCTAACAGAACGGTTGTCAATGTGTGCACTCAACTTCCAGAGTTAAACCCGTGTGTGGATTCAGCAGTCTGCAAACTCTTTCTCTGCAGAGTCCCAAAACAGTCGTTTTCAGCCCATTACCGGCATATGGAAGAAACAGCAGTAAGCCCAGGGAAATATCTGCTTCTAAATCCAAAACGCAGCTATGTAACAGAACGGTTGTCAATGTGTGCACTCAACTTCCAGAGTTAAACCCGTGTGTGGATTCAGCAGTCTGCAAACACTTTCTCTGCAGTGTCCCAAAACAGCCGTTTTCAGCCCATTACCGGCATATGGAAGAAACAGCAGCAAGCACAGGGAAATATCTGCTTCTAAATCCAAAACGCAGCTATCTAACAGAACGGTTGTCAATGTGTGCACTATACTTCCAGAGTTAAACCCGTGTGTGAATTCAGCAGTCTGCAAACACTTTCTCTGCACAGTCCCAAAACAGGCGTTTTCAGCCCTTTACCGGGATATGGAAGAAACAGCAGTAAGCACAGGGAAATATCTGCTTCTAAATCCAAAACGCTGCTATCTAACAGAACGGTTGTCAATGTGTGCACTCAAATTCCAGAGGTAAACCTGTGTGTGGATTCAGCAGTCTGCAAACATTTTCTCTGCAGAGTCCCAAAACAGGCGTTTTCAGCCCATAACCGGCATATGGAAGAAACAGCAGTAAGCACACGAAATATCTGCTTCTAAATCCAAAACGCAGCTATCTAAAAGAACGGTTGTCAATGTGTGCACTCAACTTCCAGAGTTAAACCCGTGTGTGGATTCAGCAGTCTGCAAACACTTTCTGTGCAGAGTCCCAAAACAGGCGTTTTCAGCCCATTACCGGCATATGGAAGAAACAGCAGTAAGCACAGGGAAATATCTGCTTCTAAATCCAAAACGCAGCTATCTAACAGAACGGTTGTCAATGTGTGCACTCAACTTCCAGAGTTAAAGCCGTGTGTGGATTCAGCAGTCTGCAAACACTTTCTCTGCAGAGTCCCAAAACAGGCGTTTTCAGCCCATTACCGGCATATGGAAGAAACAGCAGTAAGCACAGGGAAATATCTGCTTCTAAACCCAAAACGCAGCTATCTAACAGAACGGTTGTCAATGTGTGCACTCAACTTCCAGAGTTAAACCCGTGTGTGGATTCAGCAGTCTGCAAACACTTTCTCTGCAGAGTCCCAAAACAGGCGTTTTCAGCCCGTTACCGGCATATGGAAGAAACAGCAGTAAGCACAGGGAAATATCTGCTTCTAAATCCAAAACGCAGCTATCTAACAGAACGGTTGTCAATGTGTGCACTCAACTTCCAGAGTTAAACCCGTGTGTGGATTCAGCAGTCTGCAAACACTTTCTCTGCAGAGTCCCAAAACAGGCGTTTTCAGCCCATTACCGGCATATGGAAGAAACAGCAGTAAGCACAGGGAAATATCTGCTTCTAAATCCAAAACGCAGCTTTCTAACAGGACGGTTGTCAATGTGTGCACTCAACTTCTAGAATTAAACCCGTGTGTGGATTCAGCAGTCTGCAAACACTTTCTCTGCAGAGTCCCAAAACAGGCGTTTTCAGCGCATTACCGGAATATGGAAGAAACAGCAGTAAGCACAGGGAAATATCTGCTTCTAAATCCAAAACGCAGCTATCTAACAGGACGGTTGTCAATGTGTGCACTATACTTCCAGAGTTAAACCCGTGTGTGGATTCAGCAGTCTGCAAACACTTTCTCTGCAGAGTCCCAAAACAGGCGTTTTCAGCCCATTACCGGCATATGGAAGAAACAGCAGTAAGCACAGGGAAATATCTGCTTCTAAATCCAAAACGCAGCTATCTAACAGAACGGTTGTCAATGTGTGCACTCAAATTCCAGAGGTAAACCTGTGTGGATTCAGCAGTCTGCAAACACTTTCTCTGCAGAGTCCCAAAACAGGCGTTTTCAGCCCATAACCGGCATATGGAAGAAACAGCAGTAAGCACAGGGAAATATCTGCTTCTAAATCCAAAACGCAGCTATCTAACAGAACGGTTGTGAATGTGTGCACTCAACTTCCAGAGTTAAACCGGTGTGTGGATTCAGCAGTCGGCAAACTCTTTCTCTGCAGAGTCCCAAAACAGGCGTTTTCCGCCCATTACCGGCATATGGAAGAAACAGCAGTAAGCACAGGGAAAGATCTGCTTCTAAATCCAAAACGCAGCTACCTAACAGAACGGTTGTCAATGTGTGCACTCAACTTCCAGAGTTAAACCCGTGTTTGGATTCAGCAGTCTGCAAACACTTTCTCTGCAGAGTCCCAAAACAGGCGTTTTAACCCCTTTACCGGCATATGGAAGAAAGAGCAGTAAGCACAGGGAAATATCTGCTTCTAAATCCAAAACGCAGCTATCTAACAGAACGGTTGTCAATGTGTGCACTCAACTTCCAGAGTTAAACGCGTGTGTGGATTCAGCAGTCTGCAAACACTTTCTCTGCAGAGTACCAAAACAGGCGTTTTCAGCCCATTACCGGCATATGGAAGAAACAGCAGTAAGCACATGGAAATATCTGCTTCTAAATCCAAAACGCAGCTTTATAACAGGACGGTTGTCAATGTGTGCACTCAACTTCCAGAGTTAAACCCGTGTGTGGATTCAGCAGTCTGCAAACAGTTTCTCTGCAGAGTCCCAAAACAGGCGTTTTCAGCCCATTACCGGCATATGGAAGAAACAGCAGTAAGCACAGGGAAATATCTGCTTCTAAATCCAAAACGCAGCTATCTAACAGAACGGTTGTCAATGTGTGTACTCAACTTCCAGAGGTAAACCCGTGTGTGGATTCAGCAGTCTGCAAACACTTTCTCTGCAGAGTCCCAAAACAGGCGTTTTCAGCCCATTACCGGCATATGGAAGAAACAGCAGTAAGCACAGGGAAATATCTGCTTCTAAATCCAAAACGCAGCTATCTAACAGAACGGTTGTCAATGTGTGCACTCAACTTCCAGAGTTAAACCCGTGTGTGGATTCAGCAGTCTGCAAACACTTTCTCTGCAGAGTCCCAAAACAGGCGTTTTCAGCCCGTTACCGGCATATGAAAGAAACAGCAGTAAGCACAGGGAAATATCTGCTTCTAAATCCAAAACGCAGCTACCTAACAGAACGGTTGTCAATGTGTGCACTCAACTTCCAGAGTTAAACCCGTGTTTGGATTCAGCAGTCTGCAAACACTTTCTCTGCAGAGTCCCAAAACAGGCGTTTTAACCCCTTTACCGGCATATGGAAGAAACAGCAGTAAGCACAGGGAAATATCTGCTTCTAAATCCAAAACGCAGCTACCTAACAGAACGGTTGTCAATGTGTGCACTCAACTTCCAGAGGTAAACGCGTGTGTGGATTCAGCAGTCTGCAAACACTTTCTCTGCAGAGTCTCAAAACAGGCGTTTTCAGCCCATTACCGGCATATGGAAGAAACAGCAGTAAGCACAGGGAAATATCTGCTACTAAATCCAAAACGCAGCTATCCAACAGAACGGTTGTCAATGTGTGCACTCAACTTCCAGAGTTAAACCCGTGTGTGGATTCAGCAGTCTGCAAACACTTTCTCTGCAGAGTCCCAAAACAGGCGTTTTCAGCCCATTACCGGCATATGGAAGAAATAGCAGTAAGCACAGGGAAATATCTGCTTCTAAATCCAAAACGCAGCTATCTAACAGAACGGTTGTCAATGTGTGCACTCAACTTCCAGAGTTAAACCCGTGTTTGGATTCAGCAGTCTGCAAACACTTTCTCTGCAGAGTCCCAAAACAGGCGTTTTAACCCCTTTACCGGCATATGGAAGAAACAGCAGTAAGCACAGGGAAATATCTGCTTCTAAATCCAAAACGCAGCTTTCTAACAGGACGGCTGTCAATGTGTGCACTCAACTTCCAGAGTTAAACCCGTGTTTGGATTCAGCAGTCTGCAAACACTTTCTCTGCAGAGTCCCAAAACAGGCGTTTTAACCCCTTTACCGGCATATGGAAGAAACAGCAGTAAGCACAGGGAAATATCTGCTTCTAAATCCAAAACGCAGCTATCTAACAGAACGGTTGTCAATGTGTGCACTATACTTCCAGAGTTAAACCCGTGTGTGGATTCAGCATTCTGCAAACACTTTCTCTGCAGAGTCCCAAAACAGGCGTTTTCAGCCCATTACCGGCATATGGAAGAAACAGCAGTAAGCACAGGGAAATATCTGCTTCTAAATCCAAAACGCAGCTACCTAACAGAACGGTTGTCAATGTGTGCACTCAACTTCCAGAGTTAAACCGGTGTGTGGATTCAGCAGTCTGCAAACACTTTCTCTGCAGAGTCCCAAAACAGTCGTTTTCAGCCCATTACCGGCATATGGAAGAAACAGCAGTAAGCACAGGGAAATATCTGCTTCTAAATCCAAAACACAGCTATCTAACAGGACGGTTGTCAATGTGTGCACTCAACTTCCAGAGTTAAACCCGTGTGTGGATTCAGCAGTCTGCAAACACTTTCTCTGCAGAGTCCCAAACCAGGCGTTTTCAGCCCATTACCGGCCTATGGAAGAAACAGCAGTAAGCCCAGGGAAATATCTGCTTCTAAATCCAAAACGCAGCTATGTAACAGAACGGTTGTCAATGTGTGCACTCAACTTCCAGAGTTAAACCCGTGTGTGGATTCAGCAGTCTGCAAACACTTTCTCTGCAGTGTCCCAAAACAGGCGTTTTCAGCCCATTACCGGCATATGGAAGAAACAGCAGCAAGCAAAGGGAAATATCTGCTTCTAAATCCAAAACGCAGCTATCTAACAGAACGGTTGTCAATGTGTGCACTATACATCCAGAGTTAAACCCGTGTGTGGATTCAGCAGTCTGCAAACACTTTCTCTGCACAGTCCCAAAACAGGCGTTTTCAGCCCATTACCGGGATATGGAAGAAACAGCAGTAAGCACAGGGAAATATCTGCTTCTAAATCCAAAACGCTGCTATCTAACAGAACGGTTGTCAATGTGTGCACTCAAATTCCAGAGGTAAACCTGTGTGTGGATTCAGCAGTCTGCAAACATTTTCTCTGCAGAGTCCCAAAACAGGCGTTTTCAGCCCATAACCCTCATATGGAAGAAACTGCAGTAAGCACACGAAATATCTGCTTCTAAATCCAAAACGCAGCTATCTAAAAGAACGGTTGTCAATGTGTGCACTCAACTTCCAGAGTTAAACCCGTGTGTGGATTCAGCAGTCTGCAAACACTTTCTCTGCAGAGTACCAAAACAGGCGTTTTCAGCCCATTACCGGCATATGGAAGAAACAGCAGTAAGCACATGGAAATATCTGCTTCTAAATCCAAAACGCAGCTTTATAACAGGACGGTTGTCAATGTGTGCACTCAACTTCCAGAGTTAAACCCGTGTGTGGATTCAGCAGTCTGCAAACAGTTTCTCTGCAGAGTCCCAAAACAGGCGTTTTCAGCCCATTACCGGCATATGGAAGAAACAGCAGTAAGCACAGGGAAATATCTGCTTCTAAATCCAAAACGCAGCTATCTAACAGAACGGTTGTCAATGTGTGTACTCAACTTCCAGAGGTAAACCCGTGTGTGGATTCAGCAGTCTGCAAACACTTTCTCTGCAGAGTCCCAAAACAGGCGTTTTCAGCCCATTACCGGCATATGGAAGAAACAGCAGTAAGCACAGGGAAATATCTGCTTCTAAATCCAAAACGCAGCTATCTAACAGAACGGTTGTCAATGTGTGCACTCAACTTCCAGAGTTAAACCCGTGTGTGGATTCAGCAGTCTGCAAACACTTTCTCTGCAGAGTCCCAAAACAGGCGTTTTCAGCCCGTTACCGGCATATGAAAGAAACAGCAGTAAGCACAGGGAAATATCTGCTTCTAAATCCAAAACGCAGCTACCTAACAGAACGGTTGTCAATGTGTGCACTCAACTTCCAGAGTTAAACCCGTGTTTGGATTCAGCAGTCTGCAAACACTTTCTCTGCAGAGTCCCAAAACAGGCGTTTTAACCCCTTTACCGGCATATGGAAGAAACAGCAGTAAGCACAGGGAAATATCTGCTTCTAAATCCAAAACGCAGCTACCTAACAGAACGGTTGTCAATGTGTGCACTCATCTTCCAGAGGTAAACGCGTGTGTGGATTCAGCAGTCTGCAAACACTTTCTCTGCAGAGTCTCAAAACAGGCGTTTTCAGCCCATTACCGGCATATGGAAGAAACAGCAGTAAGCACAGGGAAATATCTGCTACTAAATCCAAAACGCAGCTATCCAACAGAACGGTTGTCAATGTGTGCACTCAACTTCCAGAGTTAAACCCGTGTGTGGATTCAGCAGTCTGCAAACACTTTCTCTGCAGAGTCCCAAAACAGGCGTTTTCAGCCCATTACCGGCATATGGAAGAAATAGCAGTAAGCACAGGGAAATATCTGCTTCTAAATCCAAAACGCAGCTATCTAACAGAACGGTTGTCAATGTGTGCACTCAACTTCCAGAGTTAAACCCGTGTTTGGATTCAGCAGTCTGCAAACACTTTCTCTGCAGAGTCCCAAAACAGGCGTTTTAACCCCTTTACCGGCATATGGAAGAAACAGCAGTAAGCACAGGGAAATATCTGCTTCTAAATCCAAAACGCAGCTTTCTAACAGGACGGCTGTCAATGTGTGCACTCAACTTCCAGAGTTAAACCCGTGTTTGGATTCAGCAGTCTGCAAACACTTTCTCTGCAGAGTCCCAAAACAGGCGTTTTAACCCCTTTACCGGCATATGGAAGAAACAGCAGTAAGCACAGGGAAATATCTGCTTCTAAATCCAAAACGCAGCTATCTAACAGAACGGTTGTCAATGTGTGCACTATACTTCCAGAGTTAAACCCGTGTGTGGATTCAGCATTCTGCAAACACTTTCTCTGCAGAGTCCCAAAACAGGCGTTTTCAGCCCATTACCGGCATATGGAAGAAACAGCAGTAAGCACAGGGAAATATCTGCTTCTAAATCCAAAACGCAGCTACCTAACAGAACGGTTGTCAATGTGTGCACTCAACTTCCAGAGGTAAACCGGTGTGTGGATTCAGCAGTCTGCAAACACTTTCTCTGCAGAGTCCCAAAACAGTCGTTTTCAGCCCATTACCGGCATATGGAAGAAACAGCAGTAAGCACAGGGAAATATCTGCTTCTAAATCCAAAACACAGCTATCTAACAGGACGGTTGTCAATGTGTGCACTCAACTTCCAGAGTTAAACCCGTGTGTGGATTCAGCAGTCTGCAAACACTTTCTCTGCAGAGTCCCAAACCAGGCGTTTTCAGCCCATTACCGGCCTATGGAAGAAACAGCAGTAAGCCCAGGGAAATATCTGCTTCTAAATCCAAAACGCAGCTATGTAACAGAACGGTTGTCAATGTGTGCACTCAACTTCCAGAGTTAAACCCGTTTGTGGATTCAGCAGTCTGCAAACACTTTCTCTGCAGTGTCCCAAAACAGGCGTTTTCAGCCCATTACCGGCATATGGAAGAAACAGCAGCAAGCAAAGGGAAATATCTGCTTCTAAATCCAAAACGCAGCTATCTAACAGAACGGTTGTCAATGTGTGCACTCAACTTCCAGAGTTAAAGCCGTGTGTGGATTCAGCAGTCTGCAAACACTTTCTCTGCAGAGTCCCAAAACAGGCGTTTTCAGCCCATTACCGGCATATGGAAGAAACAGCAGTAAGCACAGGGAAATATCTGCTTCTAAATCCAAAATGCAGCTATCTAACAGAACGGTTGTCAATGTGTGCACTCAACTTCCAGAGTTAAACCCGTGTGTGGATTCAGCAGTCTGCAAACACTTTCTCTGCAGAGTCCCAAAACAGGCGTTTTCAGCCCGTTACCGGCATATGGAAGAAACAGCAGTAAGCACAGGGAAATATCTGCTTCTAAATCCAAAACGCAGCTATCTAACAGAACGGTTGTCAATGTGTGCAGTCAACTTCCAGAGTTAAACCCGTGTGTGGATTCAGCAGTCTGCAAACACTTTCTCTGCAGAGTCCCAAAACAGGCGTTTTCAGCCCATTACCGGCATATGGAAGAAACAGCAGTAAGCACAGGGAAATATCTGCTTCTAAATCCAAAACGCAGCTTTCTAACAGGACGGTTGTCAATGTGTGCACTCAACTTCCAGAGTTAAACCCGTGTGTGGATTCAGCAGTCTGCAAACACTTTCTCTGCAGAGTCCCAAAACAGGCGTTTTCAGCCCATTACCGGAATATGGAAGAAACAGCAGTAAGCACAGGGAAATATCTGCTTCTAAATCCAAAACGCAGCTATCTAACAGAACGGTTGTCAATGTGTGCACTCAACTTCCAGAGTTAAAGCCGTGTGTGGATTCAGCAGTCTGCAAACACTTTCTCTGCAGAGTCCCAAAACAGGCGTTTTCAGCCCATTACCGGCATATGGAAGAAACAGCAGTAAGCACAGGGAAATATCTGCTTCTAAATCCAAAACGCAGCTATCTAACAGGACGGTTGTCAATGTGTGCACTATACTTCCAGAGTTAAACCCGTGTGTGGATTCAGCAGTCTGCAAACACTTTCTCTGCAGAGTCCCAAAACAGGCGTTTTCAGCCCATTACCGGCATATGGAAGAAACAGCAGTAAGCACAGGGAAATATCTGCTTCTAAATCCAAAACGCAGCTATCTAACAGAACGGTTGTCAATGTGTGCACTCAAATTCCAGAGGTAAACCTGCGTGTGGATTCAGCAGTCTGCAAACACTTTCTCTGCAGAGTCCCAAAACAGGCGTTTTCAGCCCATAACCGGCATATGGAAGAAACATCAGTAAGCACAGGGAAATATCTGCTTCTAAATCCAAAACGCAGCTATCTAACAGAACGGTTGTCAATGTGTGCACTCAACTTCCAGAGTTAAACCCGTGTGTGGATTCAGCAGTCTGCAAACACTTTCTCTGCAGAGTTCCAAAACAGGCGTTTTCAGCCCATTACCGGCATATGAAAGAAAGAGCAGTAAGCACAGGGAAATATCTGCTACTAAATCAAAAACGCAGCTATCTAACAGAACGGTTGTCAATGTGTGCACTCAACTTCCAGAGTTAAACCCGTGTGTGGATTCAGCAGTCTGCAAACACTTTCTCTGCAGAGTCCCAAAACAGGCGTTTTCAGCCCATTACCGGCATATGGAAGAAATAGCAGTAAGCACAGGGAAATATCTGCTTCTAAATCCAAAACGCAGCTATCTAACAGAACGGTTGTCAATGTGTGCACTCAACTTCCAGAGTTAAACCCGTGTGTGGATTCAGCAGTCTGCAAACACTTTCTCTGCAGAGTCCCAAAACAGGCGTTTTCAGCCCATTACCGGCATATGGAAGAAACAGCAGTAAGCACAGGGAAATATCAGCTTCTAAATCCAAAACGCAGCTATCTAACAGAACGGTTGTCAATGTGTGCACTCAAGTTCCAGAGTTACACCCGTGTGTGGATTCAGCAGTCTGCAAACTCTTTCTCTGCACAGTCCCAAAACAGGCGTTTTCAGCCCATTACCAGCATAGGGAAGAAACAGCAGTAAACACAGGGAAATATCTGCTTCTAAATCCAAAACGCAGCTATCTAACAGAACGGTTGTCAACGTGTGCACTCAACTTCCAGAGTTAAACCGGTGTGTGGATTCAGCAGTCTGCAAACACTTTCTCTGCAGAGTCCCAAAACAGTCGTTTTCAGCCCATTACCGGCATATGGAAGAAACAGCAGTAAACACAGGGAAATATCAGCTTCTAAATCCAAAACACAGCTATCTAACAGGACGGTTGTCAATGTGTGCACTCAACTTCCAGAGTTAAACCCGTGTGTGGATTCAGCAGTCTGCAAACACTTTCTCTGCAGAGTCCCAAAACAGGCGTTTTCAGCCCATTACCGGCATAAGGAAGAAACAGCAGTAAGCACAGGGAAATATCTGCTTCTAAATCCAAAACGCAGCTATCTAACAGAACGGTTGTCAATGTGTGCACTCAACTTCCAGAGTTAAACCGGTGTGTGGATTCAGCAGTCTGCAAACACTTTCTCTGCAGAGTCCCAAAACAGGCGTTTTCAGCCCATTACCGGCATATGGAAGAAACAGCAGTAAGCACAGGGAAATATCTGCTTCTAAATCCAAAACGCAGCTTTCTAACAGAACGGTTGTCAATGTGTGCACTGAACTTCCAGAGTTAAACCCGTGTGTGGATTCAGCAGTCTGCAAAGACTTTCTCTGCAGAGTCCCAAAGCAGGAGTTTTCAGCCCATTACCGGCATATGGAAGAAACAGCAGTAAGCACAGGGAAATATCTGCTTCTAAATCCAAAACGCAGCTATATAACAGAACGGTTGTCAATGTGTGCACTCCACTTCCAGAGTTAAACCCGTGTGTGGATTCAGCAGTCTGCAAACACTTACTCTGCAGAGTCCCAAAAAAGGCGTTTTCAGCCCGTTACCGGCATATGGCAGAAACAGCAGTAAGCACAGGGAAATATCTGCTTCTAAATCCAGAACGCAGCTATCTAACAGAACGGTTGTCAATGTGTGCACTCAACTTCCAGAGTTAAACCCGTGTGTGGATTCAGCAGTCTGCAAACTCTTTCTCTGCAGATTCCCAAAACAGGCGTTTTCAGCCCATTACCGGCATAAGGAAGAAACAGCTGTAAGCACAGGGAAATATCTGCTTCTAAATCCAAAACGCAGCTATCTAACAGAACGGTTGTCAATGTGTGCACTCAACTTCCAGAGTTAAACCTGTGTGTGGATTCAGCAGTCTGCAAACTCTTTCTCTGCAGAGTCCCAAAACAGTCGTTTTCAGCCCATTACCGGCATATGGAAGAAACAGCAGTAAGCCCAGGGAAATATCTGCTTCTAAATCCAAAACGCAGCTATGTAACAGAACGGTTGTCAATGTGTGCACTCAACTTCCAGAGTTAAACCCGTGTGTGGATTCAGCAGTCTGCAAACACTTTCTCTGCAGTGTCCCAAAACAGGCGTTTTCAGCCCATTACCGGCATATGGAAGAAACAACAGCAAGCACAGGGAAATATCTGCTTCTAAATCCAAAACGCAGCTATCTAACAGAACGGTTGTCAATGTGTGCACTATACTTCCAGAGTTAAACCCGTGTGTGGATTCAGCAGTCTGCAAACACTTTCTCTGCACAGTCCCAAAACAGGCGTTTTCAGCCCATTCCCGGGATATGGAAGAAACAGCAGTAAGCACAGGGAAATATCTGCTTCTAAATCCAAAACGCTGCTATCTAACAGAACGGTTGTCAATGTGTGCACTCAAATTCCAGAGGTAAACCTGTGTGTGGATTCAGCAGTCTGCAAACATTTTCTCTGCAGAGTCCCAAAACAGGCGTTTTCAGCCCATAACCGGCATATGGAAGAAACAGCAGTAAGCACACGAAATATCTGCTTCTAAATCCAAAACGCAGCTATCTAAAAGAACGGTTGTCAATGTGTGCACTCAACTTCCAGAGTTAAACCCGTGTTTGGATTCAGCAGTCTGCAAACACTTTCTCTGCAGAGTCCCAAAACAGGCGTTTTAACCCCTTTACCGGCATATGGAAGAAACAGCAGTAAGCACAGGGAAATATCTGCTTCTAAATCCAAAACGCAGCTATCTAACAGAACGGTTGTCAATGTGTGCACTCAACTTCCAGAGTTAAACCCGTGTGTGGATTCAGCAGTCTGCAAACTCTTTCTCTGCAGAGTCCCAAAACAGGCGTTTTCAGCCCATTACCGGCAAATGGAAGAAACAGCAGCAAGCAAAGGGAAATATCTGCTTCTAAATCCAAAACGCAGCTATCTAACAGAACGGTTGTCAATGTGTGCACTATACTTCCAGAGTTCAACCCGTGTGTGGATTCAGCAGTCTGAAAACACTTTCTCTGCACAGTCCCAAAACAGGGGTTTTCAGCCCATTACCGGGATATGGAAGAAACAGCAGTAAGCACAGGGAAATATCTGCTTCTAAATCCAAAACGCTGCTATCTAACAGAACGGTTGTCAATGTGTGCACTCAAATTCCAGAGGTAAACCTGTGTGTGTTGATTCAGCAGTCTGCAAACATTTTCTCTGCAGAGTCCCAAAACAGGCGTTTTCAGCCCAAAACCCTCATATGGAAGAAACAGCAGTAAGCACACGAAATATCTGCTTCTAAATCCAAAACGCAGCTATCTAAAAGAACGGTTGTCAATGTGTGCACTCAACTTCCAGAGTTAAACCCGTGTGTGGATTCAGCAGTCTGCAAACACTTTCTGTGCAGAGTCCCAAAACAGGCGTTTTCAGCCCGTTACCGGCATATGGAAGAAACAGCAGTAAGCACAGGGAAATATCTGCTTCTAAATCCAAAACGCAGCTATCTAACAGAACGGTTGTCAATGTGTGCACTCAACTTCCAGAGTTAAAGCCGTGTGTGGATTCAGCAGTCTGCAAACACTTTCTCTGCAGAGTCCCAAAACAGGCGTTTTCAGCCCATTACCGGCATATGGAAGAAACAGCAGTAAGCACAGGGAAATATCTGCTTCTAAATCCAAAACGCAGCTATCTAACAGAACGGTTGTCAATGTGTGCACTCAACTTCCAGAGTTAAACCCGTGTGTGGATTCAGCAGTCTGCAAACACTTTCTCTGCAGAGTCCCAAAACAGGCGTTTTCAGCCCGTTACCGGCATATGGAAGAAACAGCAGTAAGCACAGGGAAATATCTGCTTCTAAATCCAAAACGCAGCTATCTAACAGAACGGTTGTCAATGTGTGCACTCAACTTCCAGAGTTAAACCCGTGTGTGGATTCAGCAGTCTGCAAACACTTTCTCTGCAGAGTCCCAAAACAGGCGTTTTCAGCCCATTACCGGAATATGGAAGAAACAGCAGTAAGCACAGGGAAATATCTGCTTCTAAATCCAAAACGCAGCTTTCTAACAGGACGGTTGTCAATGTGTGCACTCAACTTCCAGAATTAAACCCATGTGTGGATTCAGCAGTCTGGAAACACTTTCTCTGCAGAGTCCCAAAACAGGCGTTTTCAGCCCATTACCGGCATAGGGAAGAAACAGCAGTAAGCACAGGGAAATATCTGCTTCTAAATCCAAAACGCAGCTATCTAACAGAACGGTTGTCAATGTGTGCACTCAACTTCCAGAGTTAAACCGGTGTGTGGATTCAGCAGTTTGCAAACACTTTCTCTGCAGAGTCCCAAAACAGACGTTTTCAGCCCATTACCGGCATATGGAAGAAACAGCAGTAAGCACAGGGAAATATCAGCTTCTAAATCCAAAACACAGCTATCTAACAGGACGGTTGTCAATGTGTGCACTCAACTTCCAGAGTTAAACCCGTGTGTGGATTCAGCAGTCTGCAAACACTTTCTCTGCAGAGTCCCAAAACAGGCGTTTTCAGCCCATTACCGGCATAAGGAAGAAACAGCAGTAAGCACAGGGAAATATCTGCTTCTAAATCCAAAACGCAGCTATCTAACAGAACGGTTGTCAATGTGTGCACTCAACTTCCAGAGTTAAACCGGTGTGTGGATTCAGCAGTCTGCAAACACTTTCTCTGCAGAGTCCCAAAACAGGCGTTTTCAGCCCATTACCGGCATATGGAAGAAACAGCAGTAAGCACAGGGAAATATCTGCTTCTAAATCCAAAACGCAGCTTTCTAACAGAACGGTTGTCAATGTGTGCACTGAACTTCCAGAGTTAAACCCGTGTGTGGATTCAGCAGTCTGCAAAGACTTTCTCTGCAGAGTCCCAAAGCAGGCGTTTTCAGCCCATTACCGGCATATGGAAGAAACAGCAGTAAGCACAGGGAAATATCTGCTTCTAAATCCAAAACGCAGCTATCTAACAGAACGGTTGTCAATGTGTGCACTCCACTTCCAGAGTTAAACCCGTGTGTGGATTCAGCAGTCTGCAAACACTTACTCTGCAGAGTCCCAAAAAAGGCGTTTTCAGCCCGTTACCGGCATATGGAAGAAACAGCAGTAAGCACAGGGAAATATCTGCTTCTAAATCCAGAACGCAGCTATCTAACAGAACGGTTGTCAATGTGTGCACTCAACTTCCAGAGTTAAACCCGTGTGTGGATTCAGCAGTCTGCAAACTCTTTCTCTGCAGAGTCCCAAAACAGGCGTTTTCAGCCCATTACCGGCATATGGAAGAAACAGCAGTAAGCACAGGGAAATATCTGCTTCTAAACCCAAAACGCAGCTATCTAACAGAACGGTTGTCAATGTGTGCACTCAACTTCCAGAGTTAAACCCGTGTGTGGATTCAGCAGTCTGCAAACACTTTCTCTGCAGAGTCCCAAAACAGGCGTTTTCAGCCCGTTACCGGCATATGGAAGAAACAGCAGTAAGCACAGGGAAATATCTGCTTCTAAATCCAAAACGCAGCTATCTAACAGAACGGTTGTCAATGTGTGCACTCAACTTCCAGAGTTAAACCCGTGTGTGGATTCAGCAGTCTGCAAACACTTTCTCTGCAGAGTCCCAAAACAGGCGTTTTCAGCCCATTACCGGCATATGGAAGAAACAGCAGTAAGCAGAGGGAAATATCTGCTTCTAAATCCAAAACGCAGCTTTCTAACAGGACGGTTGTCAATGTGTGCACTCAACTTCTAGAATTAAACCCGTGTGTGGATTCAGCAGTCTGCAAACACTTTCTCTGCAGAGTCCCAAAACAGGCGTTTTCAGCGCATTACCGGAATATGGAAGAAACAGCAGTAAGCACAGGGAAATATCTGCTTCTAAATCCAAAACGCAGCTATCTAACAGGACGGTTGTCAATGTGTGCACTATACTTCCAGAGTTAAACCCGTGTGTGGATTCAGCAGTCTGCAAACACTTTCTCTGCAGAGTCCCAAAACAGGCGTTTTCAGCCCATTACCGGCATATGGAAGAAACAGCAGTAAGCACAGGGAAATATCTGCTTCTAAATCCAAAACGCAGCTATCTAACAGAACGGTTGTCAATGTGTGCACTCAAATTCCAGAGGTAAACCTGTGTGGATTCAGCAGTCTGCAAACACTTTCTCTGCAGAGTCCCAAAACAGGCGTTTTCAGCCCATAACCGGCATATGGAAGAAACAGCAGTAAGCACAGGGAAATATCTGCTTCTAAATCCACAACGCAGCTATCTAACAGAACGGTTTTCAATGTGTGCACTCAACTTCCAGAGTTAAACCGGTGTGTGGATTCAGCAGTCGGCAAACTCTTTCTCTGCAGAGTCCCAAAACAGGCGTTTTCCGCCCATTACCGGCATATGGAAGAAACAGCAGTAAGCACAGGGAAAGATCTGCTTCTAAATCCAAAACGCAGCTACCTAACAGAACGGTTGTCAATGTGTGCACTCAACTTCCAGAGTTAAACCCGTGTTTGGATTCAGCAGTCTGCAAACACTTTCTCTGCAGAGTCCCAAAACAGGCGTTTTAACCCCTTTACCGGCATATGGAAGAAAGAGCAGTAAGCACAGGGAAATATCTGCTTCTAAATCCAAAACGCAGCTATCTAACAGAACGGTTGTCAATGTGTGCACTCAACTTCCAGAGTTAAACGCGTGTGTGGATTCAGCAGTCTGCAAACACTTTCTCTGCAGAGTACCAAAACAGGCGTTTTCAGCCCATTACCGGCATATGGAAGAAACAGCAGTAAGCACATGGAAATATCTGCTTCTAAATCCAAAACGCAGCTTTATAACAGGACGGTTGTCAATGTGTGCACTCAACTTCCAGAGTTAAACCCGTGTGTGGATTCAGCAGTCTGCAAACAGTTTCTCTGCAGAGTCCCAAAACAGGCGTTTTCAGCCCTTTACCGGCATATGGAAGAAACAGCAGTAAGCACAGGGAAATATCTGCTTCTAAATCCAAAACGCAGCTATCTAACAGAACGGTTGTCAATGTGTGTACTCAACTTCCAGAGGTAAACCCGTGTGTGGATTCAGCAGTCTGCAAACACTTTCTCTGCAGAGTCCCAAAACAGGCGTTTTCAGCCCATTACCGGCATATGGAAGAAACAGCAGTAAGCACAGGGAAATATCTGCTTCTAAATCCAAAACGCAGCTATCTAACAGAACGGTTGTCAATGTGTGCACTCAACTTCCAGAGTTAAACCCGTGTGTGGATTCAGCAGTCTGCAAACACTTTCTCTGCAGAGTCCCAAAACAGGCGTTTTCAGCCCGTTACCGGCATATGAAAGAAACAGCAGTAAGCACAGGGAAATATCTGCTTCTAAATCCAAAACGCAGCTACCTAACAGAACGGTTGTCAATGTGTGCACTCAACTTCCAGAGTTAAACCCGTGTTTGGATTCAGCAGTCTGCAAACACTTTCTCTGCAGAGTCCCAAAACAGGCGTTTTAACCCCTTTACCGGCATATGGAAGAAACAGCAGTAAGCACAGGGAAATATCTGCTTCTAAATCCAAAACGCAGCTACCTAACAGAACGGTTGTCAATGTGTGCACTCAACTTCCAGAGGTAAACGCGTGTGTGGATTCAGCAGTCTGCAAACACTTTCTCTGCAGAGTCTCAAAACAGGCGTTTTCAGCCCATTACCGGCATATGGAAGAAACAGCAGTAAGCACAGGGAAATATCTGCTACTAAATCCAAAACGCAGCTATCCAACAGAACGGTTGTCAATGTGTGCACTCAACTTCCAGAGTTAAACCCGTGTGTGGATTCAGCAGTCTGCAAACACTTTCTCTGCAGAGTCCCAAAACAGGCGTTTTCAGCCCATTACCGGCATATGGAAGAAATAGCAGTAAGCACAGGGAAATATCTGCTTCTAAATCCAAAACGCAGCTATCTAACAGAACGGTTGTCAATGTGTGCACTCAACTTCCAGAGTTAAACCCGTGTTTGGATTCAGCAGTCTGCAAACACTTTCTCTGCAGAGTCCCAAAACAGGCGTTTTAACCCCTTTACCGGCATATGGAAGAAACAGCAGTAAGCACAGGGAAATATCTGCTTCTAAATCGAAAACGCAGATATGTAACAGAATGGTTGTCAAAGTGTGCACTCAACTTCCAGAGGTAAACGCGTGTGTGGATTCAGCAGTTTGCAAACACTTTCTCTGCAGAGTCTCAAAACAGGCGTTTTCAGCCCATTACCGGCATATGGAAGAAACAGCAGTAAGCACAGGGAAATATCTGCTTCTAAATCCATAACGCAGCTTTCTAACAGGACGGTTGTCAATGTGTGCACTCAACTTCCAGAGTTAAACCCGTGTGTGGATTCAGCAGTCTGCAAACACTTTCTCTGCAGAGTCCCAAAACAGGCGTTTTCAGCCCATTACCGGCATACGGAAGAAACAGCAATAAGCACAGGGAAATATCTGCTTCTAAATCCAAAACGCAGCTATCTAACAGAACGGTTGTCAATGTGTGCACTCAACTTCCAGAGTTAAACCCGTGTGTGGATTCAGCAGTCTGCAAACACTTTCTCTGCAGAGTCCCAAAACAGGCGTTTTCAGCCAATTACCGGCATATGGAAGAAACAGCAGTAAGCACAGGGAAATATCTGCTTCTAAATCCAAAACGCAGCTATCTAACAGAACGGTTGTCAATGTGTGCACTCAACTTCCAGAGTTAAACCCATGTGTGGATTCAGCAATCTGCAAACACTATCTCTGCAGAGTCCCAAAACAGGCGTTTTCAGCCCGTTACCGGCATATGGAAGAAACAGCAGTAAGCACAGGGAAATATCTGCTTCTAAATCCAAAACGCAGCTATCTAACAGAACGATTGTCAATGTGTGCACTCAACTTCCAGAGTTAAACCCGTGTGTGGATTCAGCAGTCTGCAAAGACTTTCTCTGCAGAGTCCCAAAACAGGCGTTTTCAGCCCATTACCGGCATATGGAAGAAACAGCAGTAAGCACAGGGAAATATCTGCTTCTAAATCCAAAACGCAGCTATCTAACAGAACGGTTGTCAATGTGTGCACTCTACTTCCAGAGTTAAACCCGTGTGTAGATTGAGCAGTCTGCAAACACTTTCTCTGCAGAGTCCCAAAACAGGCGTTTTCAGCCCATTACCGGCATATGGAAGAAACAGCAGTAAGCACAGGGAAATATCTGCTTCTAAATCCAAAACGCAGCTATCTAACAGAACGGTTGTCAATGTGTGCACTCAAATTCCAGAGGTAAACCTGTGTGTGGATTCAGCAGTCTGCAAACACTTTCTCTGCAGAGTCCCAAAATAGGCGTTTTCAGCCCATAACCGGCATATGGAAGAAACAGCAGTAAGCACAGGGAAATATCTGCTTCTAAATCCAAAACGCAGCTATCTAAAAGAACGGTTGTCAATGTGTGCACTCAACTTCCAGAGTTAAACCCATGTGTGGATTCAGCAGTCTGCAAACACTTTCTCTGCAGAGTCCCAAAACAGGCGTTTTCAGCCCGTTACCGGCATATGGAAGAAACAGCAGTAAGCACAGGGAAATATCTGCTTCTAAATCCAAAACGCAGCTTTCTAACAGGACGGTTGTCAATGTGTGCACTCAACTTCCAGAGTTAAGCCCGTGTTTGGATTCAGCAGTCTGCAAACACTTTCTCTGCAGAGTCCCAAAACAGGCGTTTTAACCCCTTTACCGGCATATGGAAGAAACAGCAGTAAGCACAGGGAAATATCTGCTTCTAAATCCAAAACGCAGCTATGTAACAGAACGGTTGTCAATGTGTGCACTCAACTTCCAGAGGTAAACGCGTGTGTGGATTCAGCAGTCTGCAAACACTTTCTCTGCAGAGTCTCAAAACAGGCGTTTTCAGCCCATTAACGGCATATGGAAGAAACAGCAGTAAGCACAGGGAAATATCTGCTACCAAATCCAAAACGCAGCTATCCAACAGAACGGTTGTCAATGTGTGCACTCAACTTCCAGAGTTAAACCCGTGTGTGGATTCAGCAGTCTGCAAACACTTTCTCTGCAGAGTCCCAAAACAGGCGTTTTCAGCCCATTACCGGCATATGGAAGAAATAGCAGTAAGCACAGGGAAATATCTGCTTCTAAATCCAAAACGCAGCTATCTAACAGAACGGTTGTCAATGTGTGCACTCAACTTCCAGAGTTAAACCCGTGTTTGGATTCAGCAGTCTGCAAACACTTTCTCTGCAGAGTCCCAAAACAGGCGTTTTAACCCCTTTACCGGCATATGGAAGAAAGAGCAGTAAGCACAGGGAAATATCTGCTTCTAAATCCAAAACGCAGATATGTAACAGAACGGTTGTCAAAGTGTGCACTCAACTTCCAGAGGTAAACGCGTGTGTGGATTCAGCAGTCTGCAAACACTTTCTCTGCAGAGTCTCAAAACAGGCGTTTTCAGCCCATTACCGGCATATGGAAGAAACAGCAGTAAGCACAGGGAAATATCTGCTTCTAAATCCATAACGCAGCTTTCTAACAGGACGGTTGTCAATGTGTGCACTCAACTTCCAGAGTTAAACCCGTGTGTGGATTCAGCAGTCTGCAAACACTTTCTCTGCAGAGTCCCAAAACAGACGTTTTCAGTCCATTACCGGCATACGGAAGAAACAGCAGTAAGCACAGGGAAATATCTGCTTCTAAATCCAAAACGCAGCTATCTAACAGAACGGTTGTCAATGTGTGCACTCAACTTCCAGAGTTAAACCCGTGTGTGGATTCAGCAGTCTGCAAACACTTTCTCTGCAGAGTCCCAAAACAGGCGTTTTCAGCCAATTACCGGCATATGGAAGAAACAGCAGTAAGCACAGGGAAATATCTGCTTCTAAATCCAAAACGCAGCTATCTAACAGAACGGTTGTCAATGTGTGCGCTCAACTTCCAGAGTTAAACCCGTGTGTGGATTCAGCAGTCTGCAAACACTTTCTCTGCAGAGTCCCAAAACAGGCGTTTTCAGCCCGTTACCGGCATATGAAAGAAACAGCAGTAAGCACAGGGAAATATCTGCTTCTAAATCCAAAACGCAGCTACCTAACAGAACGGTTGTCAATGTGTGCACTCAACTTCCAGAGTTAAACCCATGTTTGGATTCATCAGGTGCAAACACTTTCTCTGCAGAGTCCCAAAACAGGCGTTTTCAGCCCATTACCGGCATACGGAAGAAACAGCAATAAGCACAGGGAAATATCTGCTTCTAAATCCAAAACGCAGCTATCTAACAGAACGGTTGTCAATGTGTGCACTCAACTTCCAGAGTTAAACCCGTGTGTGGATTCAGCAGTCTGCAAACACTTTCTCTGCAGAGTCCCAAAACAGGCGTTTTCAGCCCATTACCGGCATATGGAAGAAACAGCAGTAAGCACAGGGAAATATCTGCTTCTAAATCCAAAACGCAGCTACCTAACAGAACGGTTGTCAATGTGTGCACTCAACTTCCAGAGTTAAACCCATGTGTGGATTCAGCAATCTGCAAACACTATCTCTGCAGAGTCCCAAAACAGGCGTTTTCAGCCCGTTACCGGCATATGGAAGAAACAGCAGTAAGCACAGGGAAATATCTGCTTCTAAATCCAAAACGCAGCTATCTAACAGAACGGTTGTCAATGTGTGCACTCAACTTCCAGAGTTAAACCCGTGTGTGGATTCAGCAGTCTGCAAAGACTTTCTCTGCAGAGTCCCAAAACAGGCGTTTTCAGCCCATTACCGGCATATGGAAGAAACAGCAGTAAGCACAGGGAAATATCTGCTTCTAAATCCAAAACGCAGCTATCTAACAGAACGGTTGTCAATGTGTGCACTCTACTTCCAGAGTTAAACCCGTGTGTAGATTGAGCAGTCTGCAAACACTTTCTCTGCAGAGTCCCAAAACAGGCGTTTTCAGCCCATTACCGGCATATGGAAGAAACAGCAGTAAGCACAGGGAAATATCTGCTTCTAAATCCAAAACGCAGCTATCTAACAGAACGGTTGTCAATGTGTGCACTCAAATTCCAGAGGTAAACCTGTGTGTGGATTCAGCAGTCTGCAAACACTTTCTCTGCAGAGTCCCAAAATAGGCGTTTTCAGCCCATTACCTGCATATGGAAGAAACAGCAGTAAGCACAGGGAAATATCTGCTTCTAAATCCAAAACGCAGCTACCTAACAGAACGGTTGTCAATGTGTGCACTCAACTTCCAGAGTTAAACCCGTGTTTGGATTCAGCAGTCTGCAAACACTTTCTCTGCAGAGTCCCAAAACAGGCGTTTTAACCCCTTTACCGGCATATGGAAGAAAGAGCAGTAAGCACAGGGAAATATCTGCTTCTAAATCCAAAACGCAGATATGTAACAGAACGGTTGTCAAAGTGTGCACTCAACTTCCAGAGGTAAACGCCTGTGTGGTTTCAGCAGTCTGCAAACACTTTCTCTGCAGAGTCTCAAAACAGGCGTTTTCAGCCCATTACCGGCATATGGAAGAAACAGCAGTAAGCACAGGGAAATATCTGCTTCTAAATCCAAAACGCAGCTATCTAACAGAACGGTTGTCAATGTGTGCACTCAACTTCCAGAGTTAAACCCGTGTGTGGATTCAGCAGTCTGCAAACACTTTCTCTGCAGAGTCCCAAAACAGGCGTTTTCAGCCAATTACCGGCATATGGAAGAAACAGCAGTAAGCACAGGGAAATATCTGCTTCTAAATCCAAAACGCAGCTATCTAACAGAACGGTTGTCAATGTGTGCACTCAACTTCCAGAGTTAAACCCATGTGTGGATTCAGCAGTCTGCAAACACTTTCTCTGCAGAGTCCCAAAACAGGCGTTTTCAGCCCGTTACCGGCATATGGAAGAAACAGCAGTAAGCACAGGGAAATATCTGCTTCTAAATCCAAAACGCAGCTTTCTAACAGGACGGTTGTCAATGTGTGCACTCAACTTCCAGAGTTAAACCCGTGTTTGGATTCAGCAGTCTGCAAACACTTTCTCTGCAGAGTCCCAAAACAGGCGTTTTAACCCCTTTACCGGCATATGGAAGAAAGAGCAGTAAGCACAGGGAAATATCTGCTTCTAAATCCAAAACGCAGCTATGTAACAGAACGGTTGTCAATGTGTGCACTCAACTTCCAGAGGTAAACGCGTGTGTGGATTCAGCAGTCTGCAAACACTTTCTCTGCAGAGTCTCAAAACAGGCGTTTTCAGCCCATTACCGGCATATGGAAGAAACAGCAGTAAGCACAGGGGAATATCTGCTACCAAATCCAAAACGCAGCTATCCAACAGAACGGTTGTCAATGTGTGCACTCAACTTCCAGAGTTAAACCCGTGTGTGGATTCAGCAGTCTGCAAACACTTTCTCTGCAGAGTCCCAAAACAGGCGTTTTCAGCCCATTACCGGCATATGGAAGAAATAGCAGTAAGCACAGGGAAATATCTGCTTCTAAATCCAAAACGCAGCTATCTAACAGAACGGTTGTCAATGTGTGCACTCAACTTCCAGAGTTAAACCCGTGTTTGGATTCAGCAGTCTGCAAACACTTTCTCTGCAGAGTCCCAAAACAGGCGTTTTAACCCCTTTACCGGCATATGGAAGAAAGAGCAGTAAGCAAGGGAAATATCTGCTTCTAAATCCAAAACGCAGATATGTAACAGAACGGTTGTCAAAGTGTGCACTCAACTTCCAGAGGTAAACGCGTGTGTGGATTCAACTGTCTGCAAAAACTTTCTCTGCAGAGTCTCAAAACAGGCATTTTCAGCCCATTACCGGCATATGGAAGAAACAGCAGTAAGCACAGGGAAATATCTGCTACTAAATTCATAACGCAGCTTTCTAACAGGACGGTTGTCAATGTGTGCACTCAACTTCCAGAGTTAAACCCGTGTGTGGATTCAGCAGTCTGCAAACACTTTCTCTGCAGAGTCCCAAAACAGGCGTTTTCAGTCCATTACTGGCATACGGAAGAAACAGCAGTAAGCACAGGGAAATATCTGCTTCTAAATCCAAAACGCAGCTATCTAACAGAACGGTTGTCAATGTGTGCACTCAACTTCCAGAGTTAAACCCGTGTGTGGATTCAGCAGTCTGCAAACACTTTCTCTGCAGAGTCCCAAAACAGGCGTTTTCAGCCCATTACCGGCATATGGAAGAAACAGCAGTAAGCACAGGGAAATATCTGCTTCTAAATCCAAAACGCAGCTATCTAACAGAACGGTTGTCAATGTGTGCGCTCAACTTCCAGAGTTAAACCCGTGTGTGGATTCAGCAGTCTGCAAACACTTTCTCTGCAGAGTCCCAAAACAGGCGTTTTCAGCCCGTTACCGGCATATGAAAGAAACAGCAGTAAGCACAGGGAAATATCTGCTTCTAAATCCAAAACGCAGCTACCTAACAGAACGGTTGTCAATGTGTGCACTCAACTTCCAGAGTTAAACCCGTGTTTGGATTCATCAGTCTGCAAACACGTTCTCTGCAGAGTCCCAAAACAGGCGTTTTAACCCCTTTACCGGCATATGGAAGAAACAGCAGTAAGCACAGGGAAATATCTGCTTCTAAATCCAAAACGCAGCTATGTAACACAACGGTTGTCAATGTGTGCACTCAACTTCCAGAGGTAAACGCGTGTGTGGATTCAGCAGTCTGCAAACACTTTCTCTGCAGAGTCTCAAAACAGGCGTTTTCAGCCCATTACCGGCATATGGAAGAAACAGCAGTAAGCACAGGGAAATATCTGCTACTAAATCCAAAACGCAGCTATCCAACAGAACGGTTGTCAATGTGTGCACTCAACTTCCAGAGTTAAACCCGTGTGTGGATTCAGCAGTCTGCAAACACTTTCTCTGCAGAGTCCCAAAACAGGCGTTTTCAGCCCATTACCGGCATATGGAAGAAATAGCAGTAAGCACAGGGAAATATCTGCTTCTAAATCCAAAACGCAGCTATCTAACAGAACGGTTGTCAATGTGTGCACTCAACTTCCAGAGTTAAACCCGTGTGTGGATTCAGCAGTCTGCAAACACTTTCTCTTCAGAGTCCCAAAACAGGCGTTTTCAGCCAATTACCGGCATATGGAAGAAACAGCAGTAAGCACAGGGAAATATCTGCTTCTAAATCCAAAACGCAGCTATCTAACAGAACGGTTGTCAATGTGTGCACTCAAATTCCAGAGGTAAACCTGTGTGTGGATTCAGCAGTCTGCAAACACTTTCTCTGCAGAGTCCCAAAACAGGCGTTTTCAGCCCATTACCGGCATATGGAAGAAAGAGCAGTAAGCACAGGGAAATATCTGCTTCTAAATCCAAAACGCAGCTACCTAACAGAACGGTTGTCAATGTGTGCACTCAACTTCCAGAGTTAAACCCGTGTTTGGATTCAGCAGTCTGCAAACACTTTCTCTGCAGAGTCCCAAAACAGGCGTTTTAACCCCTTTACCGGCATATGGAAGAAAGAGTAGTAAGCACAGGGAAATATCTGCTTCTAAATCCAAAACGCAGATATGTAACAGAACGGTTGTCAAAGTGTGCACTCAACTTCCAGAGGTAAACGCGTGTGTGGTTTCAGCAGTCTGCAAACACTTTCTCTGCAGAGTCTCAAAACAGGCGTTTTCAGCCCATTACCGGCATATGGAAGAAACAGCAGTAAGCACAGGGAAATATCTGCTTCTAAATCCAAAACGCAGCTATCTAACAGAACGGTTGTCAATGTGTGCACTCAACTTCCAGAGTTAAACCCGTGTGTGGATTCAGCAGTCTGCAAACACTTTCTCTGCAGAGTCCCAAAACAGGCGTTTTCAGCCCATTACCGGCATATGGAAGAAACTGCAGTAAGCACAGGGAAATATCTGCTTCTAAATCCAAAACGCAGCTATCTAACAGAACGGTTGTCAATGTGTGCACTCAACTTCCAGAGTTAAACCCATGTGTGGATTCAGCAGTCTGCAAACACTTTCTCTGCAGAGTCCCAAAACAGGCGTTTTCAGCCCGTTACCGGCATATGGAAGAAACAGCAGTAAGCACAGGGAAATATCTGCTTCTAAATCCAAAACGCAGCTTTCTAACAGGACGGTTGTCAATGTGTGCACTCAACTTCCAGAGTTAAACCCGTGTTTGGATTCAGCAGTCTGCAAACACTTTCTCTGCAGAGTCCCAAAACAGGCGTTTTAACCCCTTTACCGGCATATGGAAGAAACAGCAGTAAGCACAGGGAAATATCTGCTTCTAAATCCAAAACGCAGCTATGTAACAGAACGGTTGTCAATGTGTGCACTCAACTTCCAGAGGTAAACGCGTGTGTGGATTCAGCAGTCTGCAAACACTTTCTCTGCAGAGTCTCAAAACAGGCGTTTTCAGCCCATTACCGGCATATGGAAGAAACAGCAGTAAGCACAGGGAAATATCTGCTACCAAATCCAAAACGCAGCTATCCAACAGAACGGTTGTCAATGTGTGCACTCAACTTCCAGAGTTAAACCCGTGTGTGGATTCAGCAGTCTGCAAACACTTTCTCTGCAGAGTCCCAAAACAGGCGTTTTCAGCCCATTACCGGCATATGGAAGAAATAGCAGTAAGCACAGGGAAATATCTGCTTCTAAATCCAAAACGCAGCTATCTAACAGAACGGTTGTCAATGTGTGCACTCAACTTCCAGAGTTAAACCCCTGTTTGGATTCAGCAGTCTGCAAACACTTTCTCTGCAGAGTCCCAAAACAGGCGTTTTAACCCCTTTACCGGCATATGGAAGAAAGAGCAGTAAGCACAGGGAAATATCTGCTTCTAAATCCAAAACGCAGATATGTAACAGAACGGTTGTCAAAGTGTGCACTCAACTTCCAGAGGTAAACGCGTGTGTGGATTCAGCAGTCTGCAAACAATTTCTCTGCAGAGTCTCAAAACAGGCGTTTTCAGCCCATTACCGGCATATTTAAGAAACAGCAGTAAGCACAGGGAAATATCTGCTTCTAAATCCATAACGCAGCTTTCTAACAGGACGGTTGTCAATGTGTGCACTCAACTTCCAGAGTTAAACCCGTGTGTGGATTCAGCAGTCTGCAAACACTTTCTCTGCAGAGTCCCAAAACAGGCGTTTTCAGCCCATTACCGGCATACGGGAGAAACAGCAGTAAGCACAGGGAAATATCTGCTTCTAAATCCAAAACGCAGCTATCTAACAGAACGGTTGTCAATGTGTGCACTCAAATTCCAGAGTTAAACCCGTGTGTGGATTCAGCAGTCTGCAAACACTTTCTCTGCAGAGTCCCAAAACAGGCGTTTTCAGCCAATTACCGGCATATGGAAGAAACAGCAGTAAGCACAGGGAAATATCTGCTTCTAAATTCAAAACGCAGCTATCTAACAGAACGGTTGTCAATGTGTGCACTCAACTTCCAGAGTTAAACCCATGTGTGGATTCAGCAATCTGCAAACACTATCTCTGCAGAGTCCCAAAACAGGCGTTTTCAGCCCGTTACCGGCATATGGAAGAAACAGCAGTAAGCACAGGGAAATATCTGCTTCTAAATCCAAAACGCAGATATGTAACAGAACGGTTGTCAAAGTGTGCACTCAACTTCCAGAGGTAAACGCGTGTGTGGTTTCAGCAGTCTGCAAACACTTTCTCTGCAGAGTCTCAAAACAGGCGTTTTCAGCCCATTACCGGCATATGGAAGAAACAGCAGTAAGCACAGGGAAATATCTGCTTCTAAATCCAAAACGCAGCTATCTAACAGAACGGTTGTCAATGTGTGCACTCAACTTCCAGAGTTAAACCCGTGTGTGGATTCAGCAGTCTGCAAACACTTTCTCTGCAGAGTCCCAAAACAGGCGTTTTCAGCCCATTACCGGCATATGGAAGAAACAGCAGTAAGCACAGGGAAATATCTGCTTCTAAATCCAAAACGCAGCTATCTAACAGAACGGTTGTCAATGTGTGCACTCAACTTCCAGAGTTAAACCCGTGTGTGGATTCAGCAGTCTGCAAACACTTTCTCTGCAGAGTCCCAAAACAGGCGTTTTCAGTCCATTACCGGCATATGGAAGAAACAGCAGTAAGCACAGGGAAATATCTGCTTCTAAATCCAAAACGCAGCTTTCTAACAGGACGGTTGTCAATGTGTGCACTCAACTTCCAGAGTTAAACCCGTGTGTGGATTCAGCAGTCTGCAAACACTTTCTCTGCAGAGTCCCAAAACATGCGTTTTCAGCCCATTACCGGAATATGGAAGAAACAGCAGGAAGCACAGGGAAATATCTGCTTCTAAATCCAAAACGCAGCTATCTAACAGAACGGTTGTCAATGTGTGCACTCAACTTCCAGAATTAAACACGTGTGTGGATTCAGCAGTCTGCAAACACTTTCTCTGCAGAGTCCCAAAACAGGCGTTTTCAGCCCATTACCGGCATATGGAAGAAACAGCAGTAAGCACAGGGAAATATCTGCTTCTAAATCCAAAACGCAGCTATCTAACAGAACGGTTGTCAATGTGTGCACTCAACTTCCAGAGTTAAACCCCTGTGTGGATTCAGCATTCTGCAACACTTTCTCTGCAGAGTCCCAAAACAGGCGTTTTCAGCCCATTACCGGCATACGGAAGAAACAGCAGTAAGCACAGGGAAATATCTGCTTCTAAATCCAAAACGCAGCTACCTAACAGAACGGTTCTCAATGTGTGCACTCAACTTCCAGAGTTAAACCCGTGTGTGGATTCAGCAGTCTGCAAACACTTTCTCTGCAGAGTACCAAAACAGGCGTTTTCAGCCCATTACCGGCATATGGAAGAAACAGCAGTAAGCACAGGGAAATATCTGCTTCTAAATCCATAACGCAGCTATCTAACAGAACGGTTGTCAATGTGTGCACTCAACTTCCAGAGTTAAACCCGTGTGTGGATTCAGCAGTCTGCAAACACTTTCTCTGCAGAGTCCCAAAACAGGCGTTTTCAGCCCATTACCGGCATATGGAAGAAACAGCAGTTAGCACAGGGAAATATCTGCTTCTAAATCCAAAACGCAGCTTTCTATCAGAACGGTTGTCAATGTGTGCACTGAACTTCCAGAGTTAAACCCGTGTGTGGATTCAGCAGTCTGCAAACACTTTCTCTGCAGAGTCCCAAAGCAGGCGTTTTCAGCCCATTACCGGCATATGGAAGAAACAGCAGTAAGCACAGGGAAATATCTGCTTCTAAATCCAAAACGCAGCTATCTAACAGAACGGTTGTCAATGTGTGCACTCAACTTCCAGAGTTAAACCCGTGTGTGGATTCAGCATTCTGCAAACACTTTCTCTGCAGAGTCCCAAAACAGGCGTTTTCAGCCCATTACCGGCATATGGAAGAAACAGCAGTAAGCACAGGGAAATATCTGCTTCTAAATCCAAAACGCAGCTATCTAATAGAACGGTTGTCAATGTGTGCACTCAACTTCCAGAGGTAAACCCGTGTGTGGATTCAGCAGTCTGCAAACACTTTCTCTGCAGTGTCCCAAAACAGGCGTTTTCAGCCCATTACCGGCATATGGAAGAAAAAGCAGTAAGCACAGGGAAATATCTGCTTCTAAATCCAAAACGCAGCTAACTAACAGAACGGTTGTCAATGTGTGCACTATACTTCCAGAGTTAAACCCGTGTGCGGATTCAGCATTCTGCAAACACTTTCTCTGCAGAGTCCCAAAACAGGCGTTTTCAGCCCATTACCGGCATATGGAAGAAACAGCAGTAAGCACAGGGAAATATCTGCTTCTAAATCCAAAACGCAGCTATCTAACAGAACGGTTGTCACTGTGTGCACTCAACTTCCAGAGTTAAACCTGTGTGTGGATTCAGCAGTCTGCAAACTCTTTCTCTGCAGAGTCCCAAAACAGGCGTTTTCAGCCCATTACCGGCATATGGAAGAAACAGCAGTAAGCACAGGGAAATATCTGCTTCTAAATCCAAAACGCAGCTATCTAACAGAACCGTTGTCAATGTGTGCACTCCACTTCCAGAGGTAACGCCGTGTGTGGATTCAGCAGTCTGCAAACACTTTCTCTGCAGAGTCCCAAAACAGGCGTTTTCAGCCCTTTACCGGCATATGTAAGAAACACAGTAAGCACAGGGAAATATCTGCTTCTAAATCCAAAACGCAGCTACCTAACAGAACGGTTGTCAATGTGTGCACTCAACTTCCAGAGTTAAACCCGTGTGTGTATTCAGCAGTCTGCAAACACTTTCTCTGCAGAGTCCCAAAACAGGCATTTTCAGCCCATTATCGGCATATGGAAGAAACAGCAGTAAGCACAGGGAAATATCTGCTTCTAAATCCAAAATGCAGCTACCTAACAGAACGGTTGTCAATGTGTGCACTCAACTTCCAGAGTTAAACCCGTGTGTGGATTCAGCAGTCTGCAAACTCTTTCTCTGCAGAGTCCCAAAACAGGCGTTTTCAGCCCATTACCGGCATATGGAAGAAACAGCAGTAAGCACAGGGAAATATCTGCTTCTAAATCCAAAACGCAGCTATCTAACAGAACCGTTGTCAATGTGTGCACTCCACTTCCAGAGGTAACGCCGTGTGTGGATTCAGCAGTCTGCAAACACTTTCTCTGCAGAGTCCCAAAACAGGCGTTTTCAGCCCTTTACCGGCATATGTAAGAAACACAGTAAGCACAGGGAAATATCTGCTTCTAAATCCAAAACGCAGCTACCTAACAGAACGGTTGTCAATGTGTGCACTCAACTTCCAGAGTTAAACCCGTGTGTGTATTCAGCAGTCTGCAAACACTTTCTCTGCAGAGTCCCAAAACAGGCATTTTCAGCCCATTATCGGCATATGGAAGAAACAGCAGTAAGCACAGGGAAATATCTGCTTCTAAATCCAAAACGCAGCTACCTAACAGAACGGTTGTCAATGTGTGCACTCAACTTCCAGAGTTAAACCCGTGTGTGGATTCAGCAGTCTGCAAACACTTTCTCTGCAAAGTCCCAAAACAGGCGTTTTCAGCCCATTACCGGCATATGGAAGACAGAGCAGTAAGCACAGGGAAATATCTGCTTCTAAATCCAAAACGCAGCTATCTAACAGAACGGTTGTCAATGTGTGCACACAACTTCCAGAGGTAAACGCGTGTGTGGATTCAGCAGTCTGCAAACACTTTCTCTGCAGAGTCCCATAACAGGCGTTTTCAGCCCATTACTGGCATATGGAAGAAACAGCAGTAAGCACAGGGAAATATCTGCTTCTAAATCCAAAACGCAGCTTTCTAACAGAACGGTTGTCAGAGTGTGCACTGAACTTCCAGAGTTAAACCTGTGTGTGGATTCAGCAGTCTGCAAACACTTTCTCTGCAGAGTCCCAAAGCAGGTGTTTTCAGCCCATTACCGGCATATGGAAGAAACAGCAGTAAGCACAGGGAAATATCTGCTTCTAAATACAAAACGCAGCTATCTAACAGAACGGTTGTCAATGTGTGCACTCAACTTCCAGAGTTAAACCCGTGTGTGGATTCAGCAGTCTGCAAACACTTTCTCTGCAGAGTCCCAAAAATGGCGTTTTCAGCCCGTTACCGGCATATGGAAGAAACAGCAGTAAGCACAGGGAAATATCTGCTTATAAATCCAAAACGCAGCTATCTAACAGAACGGT